>NC_092824.1:70677506-70977506 GCF_023375885.2 Dermacentor andersoni | reverse complement strand
TAGTTAGGGCTAATTTAGTTTTATAATTCCTGCGCTTCCACGAGTGCTTACACGATAAACAATTTTTTCCGAGCAAGATGTACACTTCGCTTTGAGAGCAGCATGAAATAAAAGTAGCGATATCACCTGATAAGTGTACTTTTTTTCGTAGTAAGTGAGCTATAGAAAGATGACTTGGCGGATATATAGCACGGGTAATCGGGGCGCCTCTGCTTGCGTTCAAAAATTTGTGCATTAGCGTCAAGCTAGTGGCGGACTCAAATGCCTCTTCTTTTTCAGATATGCGGTATCATTTTAATCAAAACACCGAAGTTACAAGTTTTATTAGTTCGCGTTCTTTTTTTTGCATTGCTGTGCGCAAGCGCCGTGATTCAACAACGCGCAGTCGACAATACACGCCAGTTATAGGACATCGAAACATCAGGCATGGCTGAAGAAAGCACCAACGAATACATGCCTCTTGACTTAAGCATGAAGGGCGAAGCAACACCAAGTACAAGCCGTGAAGGTACACAGGGCGCTTCATCTACTTTGGGCGACTACGCAACGTGAGTTTTACCACTTGTCAATTTTTTCACTGAATACTGTCGACCTTAGACAAGACCCACATATTAGGTTTTAACATCTGGACATTCGTAACCACCTAAAACAGGTCTTTTCGGCAGCCAGCTTGAACTTCGAAATCGGAGGCTTTCATTCATCGACGCGTCGATGCAATGGCGGTGCGAAAATATTGCCATGTTCAGCGCAAAATCGGCTGTTTAGCGCTCAGGATGAGATTTTTCAGAACATAAAGCTAACGTTTACTTACAGAAGAAAATATTTTTCGTTGATGTATTCTTCTTGCAGTGCACACAGGCGATGGGGTGCTATAGTTTGAAGTCCCGGGTACGATTCCGGATGGCACCACCGTATTCCGATGAAAGCGCACTGTAACAAGGCTCTCGATTACTTACATTTAGGTGCTCGTTACAGAAGCCCCGATGGTCAAACTTTTTGCGCATTCCCCCTATATTTGCTATGTGTTTGATCAGGTCATGGCTCTTGCACGAAAAACCTCGGAATTTGTGTTAACCGCAGTGAAAAACTGGTGTACCGTACCATAAGTGTTTTCTACACAACTCATCAAAGTGCGCAACAATACTGTTATTTGCCAATTAACAAAGAAATGTGACCAAGTGGGTGCTGCCCGCTTTAAGCTTCCCTTTATTAAAAAGTAGGCCCCGTGCACGAAAAGCCGGAACTTCGTTTAAGACGATTGTTCTTCAGTTTCCATGTGTTGTTTAAGGGCAACAAATGCGCAATAGAAGAAAACAAGCTTTTGCTGCTTGGAGTTCTGTGGCCAAAGAAGGTATTTATTTCTGTTTTTAATGTTTTTTGAGCCTTAAATTTAGATTACTTAGTTGTAAACAGATTTTTTCTTTCCGATACTAAACTGGGGTAAGTTAATACCACCGCGATAAAGAAGCGGAAAGTCACGATATTCTACGGTACCTTTAAACCACTTGTGAACGAATGCAGTTCCTACGTGGCATTTCAGCTACTTTCTTGCTAGGCATTGCATCAATCTTAGGATATTTTTCCTGTGTTCTCACAATAATCTTCATCCTTCGAAGAATTCTCATATAGGCTCCAGTGAGTGACATAGAAGCAAACTTAGCATCGCTTGAAAACAAACTTTACGGAAGTGCATTCTAGTTCATCATAATTTCCTTCGAACCCGTTATATTGTTCTTAAGTATTCAAAGTAATACTTCGCTAAGAGGCACAAATCTGCTTGTAATCCTCTGAGCAAGACATTTGAGCCCATAATTGCAAATATTACCTGAAATTCGATATATTCCTCATAGCTGCCGGATCTCAGTCATGATTGTAATTGGCGTGAATACGCCACATTCAGCAAGGCGTTGCCGAATCGCATCAGGAAGACGCAAATACTAATTATTCTAATATCAGCGCTGGTTTTCATCATAATTGCAGAAGCTAATTGCACATGTGTCATTCTTAAACTTCATTCGGTTTTATTGGTGCAAAAACATGTTCCATGCTCTAAAATACTTTATTCCAAGATTACTGTTAGGATTCTGTCACTCTGGCAAGTGGAGCAAGAATTTTAAATGGCAGACTGCATAGAACAAATATGTAAGTACTTCAACATTGAAACTGACAGTATTCGTGCAAGTCAAGGCACCGTTTCGTCTACGCTGGATGAGTGCTATGCACCATGTAATGCCCCGTGTGTGCAGTTCGTCCTATGCCAGCCGGCATAGTCGGTATTTAATGAGAATGAACCATTGTGAGTAGCACGTTTACAATACACGACTTTGCTTTTTCCTGGCTTTGCTTTATAGAAACATAATTTGAGCTTTTTTTTTTGTCACAGCTAGAAACTGTGACCAATACGTTATTGTAGCATTTCCGACGACGCTTTGCGTTACCAGGGGTACAAGCAGCACACGTCGATGACAGACGAGACTTGCAACGTAGACGGTACGTAGGCGATTGTCACTCGCCTTTACCACAAACATGGCAGATAGCCCCTACGGTTACCATGGTACCAGTACATTTATTGCGTATAAAAATGCACTTACCCAGTGCTGCCGAGACGGTTCCCGCATGAACCGGTTCATAACTGTCCTTACTAAGAAATTTGTGCGTATCTGAATGTATGCCAATTGATGCATAATCTATGGAGACGAAGTTTTTGAATGAATTTCTTCTTGTATCGGTGGTCTGGTAAAGCACGCTCCTAGGTGACAAGGGCAGAAGCCGAGACTGTACATTCCATGCAGTGATTAATTCACTCATAAATGGAATGATCGCTCCGTCATAGGTCGACAATTTTATTTGCAGAGCAGAATCTCAGTGGGTTTGACCTGCTAACATCGTCATAATGTTTCCCTTAAACCGATCAAGCTGGCTGTCAAAGTAAGTGCTTTCATGCGAATGCCGTGTGCGATATGTTATTAGTGCGGCGCTTCAGATGTCTATACCGGAGGGTCTTAACGGTAACGAAACGTTTTAGGCAGAGTGTGAGAATTGCTCAGCAATAGTATGTTACGAGTAGCAGTAATATCCCGCTGCGGCTGAATGCAGAAGTTACAGAGCACAATTCGGGGCACCCCAAAAGAGTTTATAGTGGAGCTCTTGGTTCTTTCATACCGAGCAAGCCAAGCCACAGCCGCAGCATAAACAGCGGTAAATTGTTGTATGAAAATGCAACGCAAGGAGAAACAAAATTGTTGGCTAGTTGTTTGCGCTCTGTTGCCTTAAGTTCTTGCCAAATATTGGTATTGGTATTGAATTGGTATTGCAATTGGAAATATTGGTATTGAATGAGTAACAATCACAGTACCCAACGATTTCGAGTGAGTGTGCCACTACTTAAATATTGTAATGCTTTGTAAACGCGAAAATCTACGCCATGCTGAAAGACGGGCCTTCCCAACTGAACGTTCTTCGTTGTAAGGTGTTTAGCTTTTCTTGGATACGTCAAACATTATTCGTTCTGCCAGTATCTGCGCAACCTCTTTCGCAGGCCTGATGAACATTCTGACTTTAACGGTCTGAACATTCTGACTTACGAAATGCCAGTCAGTGAAAAACAAGTTGCTTAAGTTACGCCTATGCTATCACACTGTAATTATTTGAAGTCAAAGATGAAACTCATATCTTCAGTTCCTGTGGTTGTGACTCTGCGTTGAATGTTTTCTGTAGCGTACGAAGGCATAGTCATTAAGACAAGTGGGTGTAGTAATGCCGTGATCATTCTTAGCCAACTGCCCCGCCCCCTTCATATTGTAAATAAAGGGGCATACAAAAATACGGCGTCTCCCTGCAGTTTTAATGCTAATTGCAGTAGCATCGATGGTCATCCTGAGGAGGTTCCTGCCGTAATTTCCGCCATTTAGGTTTCTCACGTTTTCCTTTCAGGTTCACGCTATTCCTGCGCCATTATAGGTAAGATGTGCACCTAGCTACAATACATGCAGCGCTGTCCATACAATCCCCCCTATTAACGTGCCTTGAGGCTTTCAGTAGCATAGTTTAGTGACATTGCCCTTTGAATTAGCACTTCGGCATTTCTTTCCAAGCTAATTCACTATCTGCAATACGACTCATACATATGCGCATTCAGCAACCTTTTTGAAAGTTGTCCTATAGTCTATTGATGGCTTACACAGGTAGATTGGCGAGGACAACCGTTTTAGTGCTCTTATTGAGCTGGTAAATCTCCAGTGCTTACAGCCGGTGCTTATGAACTTGAGCTACGCGAGTCACCAAATGGGGGTTATGATAACCACATTCCGGAAGGTGAGTACATATTTTGATGAAGCACCTGTGTCACAGAAGTTCAATAAATTAACGGCATACGTCAAAGAAAAATGTTAAATACGTCGGTAGAAATGCATCCTCTTTTTTTGCATTGTCATAGTCTGAGTCGAGCTATGTCTGAACCTCGTAAAGATGAACAATAAGAAATAACTAAGTGAGGCATCTAATGTGCTTAATAGTGGATAACACAGCAAACATATTGGGTCAAGGGCTTCACGCACAAGAGACCGAGATGTCGTTTTTCACTTCGAGCGATGTCGTGCACATGTTCTCCCCGCACTTTAGGGCAAAACGTGATAGTCTGTACAAGAATCCAACACTGCACATACTTGATCGTGCTCGGCTTCCCCATCGACACGAAGTTCTTGCATGAATTCAAGACATAGATGCAGGAAGAAAAAGCACCGCGTATGGAAGCATAGCAGTACAGTTTCGCTTCCACTAAATGCTTCTTGTCTTGCGCCATAAGCACGAAATATCCATTTCCCACGAATTGTTTTTGCACTACGGCTAATAAACACCTCTTTTATACTTTTATGTCATAGAGGTGTCATTGACAAGGGCAGCACATGTTGCAAGCCTCTGGAGTCCATCAGGAGCATCGATAAGGCAATGCCCAGCACAAGTCGTGCTGGTATGGAGGAAGCATCAGCCACTTTTGAAGACGGCGCCACGTAAGTTCACATTTAGAAAAATTCCATTAAAAAGCGACTCAGAGAGGCTAGGGATGGTTACCTGGAATAACAATGTCTCTACTAGGTAATTTCTCCTATGAAGCGCTAGTTCTGATGGCTGAAACAGGTACTGCGTCAGCAATTTAGAGCGTTCGGCAGGCGCAGCCTGCCTTGCCACACTTCATGGTTCCAAAACAACGTGACCGGACACCAGTGCCCGGTCCGACCCACACTTTATGCCGCAACTACGAAACTAACTAAACAAGCTCGCCCGATTTTCGATCCTGTTAACACGCCGCAATGTTCGGTACCCTTGCAGGTTTGTAGCCTGCTCACTCACTCCCCATTATGGAACATGTAAACATTGTGAAGGAGAGACGCTCGTCAGAGCCAAGTCTCATGAAATGAAACAGGGTTCTCCTGCTTTCCTGTAAAATTCCTGTAAGAATTACGTTGACACTGACGCACTTGCGCGAGGGATAAACGTTGTGATGACTTAAATGACAAATATCAACTGCTGTTCAGCCATGTCGGCGTAAAAAAAGAAGCTTTAGCTGAGCGTCTAATACCTAAATACTTTGGAAAAGAAAAATCAATGTGCTTGACAACACATCGTACGAGTATTCAAGCTTGTGCGTTTAAATAAGTGTGATAATATCGTAACTGAAGCAGTTCTATTTTATATTCGTCAAATACTTAAGAAAACGTTGAGATTCTCGAGTAACAATATTACATCTTTATAACTCGGCAATGAAAACACCACCACGATTCAATCAAGTGCACCAAGAACACATGTAATCTGCAGTACATTCATGTATTACAGAGTTCTGAATTTTTTTTGTTTTATCGCTTGATCATTCGCCAGACCTCAGATTATTTGTCGATTTCAAGCAAATTGCTAATAAATATAAAGATAGTTGTCGGCTTAGGATGCTCCAAGGCATGCAGAAAATATAACTGCGATAGATAATGTTTTTAATGTTTTTTTTAAATCTAAGCTTCCATTCTTTTGAAACTATGTGATTTCAAAATTTTTCTTTGTTGTACGCCTAAATAAAAGTTATGACGGATACACTAGCCGGAATTTATTGGCTCTATCAAACGAAATCGCATTGTTTGTTACTTCTCATTTCTTTATTAAATAATCCCTTCTCGATGCCGGTCAAGCTCGCATGATTAGAAAAGACGTACAAGGTAGCACCACATGACTCGAACCAAACCATAACATTGCATCAGCCATGTAAACAACTGTAACAAGAATAAACACAAGTATACAAGTAAAAACCACATTTCCGCAACAATAGCTACCAATCTTCATCTAGTGTTTAGCGTATATATTTGAAACGAGCAACAGGCTGTAGAAAAGGCACACAAAGTACACGCTGTCTCTGCTCTAGTGCCCGTTGTATTTTTCTACACTAAACTTTAGAAAACATGTCTTAGCAGCAATATCTTAACTGAACGCGTGCAGCGTTCATAAACATACTGAGAAAAAGAACAGAAAGTACTAACTTTTTCTGCACCATATTTCATCCAGTCTGCTTGTAAACGCTGAAGTATTTGCCGTATCTGCGCTTGTTGCGTACGGGGGAGTAGATTAGTTGTGTGTCGTTTGCACTTTGCCTTCGGCAGGAACAGTGTGCAGTTGGAATGCGAGTCAAATGTTAAATGACTTCATGCAAACTATGGAGGAAAACTTGAACACGGCAGTTTTTCTTCGTATTAGATATGCAGGGCTCGAGTTAAAACGTATGATGTCCGACGGGAAATCGGTCCACCTACACGTCAGAAATAACGGGAATAGTTCGCCTTTGCGCTATTTCCATGTCATAAAGCGAGAGCCTCAAGTGGCTAGTGGCAATAGCTTATAGCCGCGAGGAAGCGGCTCTAGTGCGGTGCGTGAAAAATATCATCATCAGGAATGGCCCACACCCCCATGATCAAGCATGGATATAATGGCTGAATATGGACGAAGGAAAGAAACAAGCATCGAACGAACGAGCGACTGAAAAGAAGAGCCGCTGAAAACAAGAACGAAATTACCTTTAGGTATTGCATCAGGTTCTCGCATGTGACCTTGAGGAGGACAACCTACAGTGCCAAACGTTTACTTCGTACTGCGGCTGATTATGTCTGACGCATCAGATCGTACAACTTTAGGCATTAGCACGTGTGCAGCAGGTTTTTGTCTTCAGGTGTTAGAAGAGTGTAACATGCTGCCAAACCTTTTTGGTCTTCCTAGCACACGATCCGTCCTGAAAAATTCACCAACCATTAGCATAGCCCATTATGCGAAATTTGAGTGTAGCTCTGTACGTGTTTTGATTTGGCGATATATATAGGCAAAGGTTTAAGAGTGAAACGTAGCAGACGTAAAGCGCCACGGCTTTTGTAAATGACTGACCGAAGGATCCAGTGTAATCGCTGCTGCTGATTTGCTTGCATAAAATCCTACACAATTGGCGTCGCGCATAAGATCCGATTGGAAAACAATGGCAAGCCAAGACAACCGAAGAAAGCAATCCATACAACGAAAGCGAGAACCGACACGAGCTTGTCACAGCGTGAAACACGCGCTCTGGCTGAGAAGGGCAGCGGATTGGGCGAGTTGGTGTTGCATGGTAACAATAAAATTCAAACAGCGCTACACGACAGGACCAGAAAGAGGAGGAGACAAACACTTTGGCGCATATGGCATTGCTGCATAAAGGTAGATTGCAAGGCAGGTACAACGCGTGCGTATGTTGGCTGTCCGGAATTTGTACCTGATCATCGATGTATGACCGGGCGCATGCGTGCCTAGTTTTGTACGTATAAATGTTGACTTATTACTTCAAATAAATCAGCTGTATGCTCTGGCTGAGACCAGATGCTAGTACGAAACAAGCGGTCGGGTGGGTCCCCTTGAAACCAGTTTTCCGCGCTCGTGTCACTGAAGGGGCCGCTATCATTGGGCTCCGCCTCTCGACCGTTCAATGCTCGCGTCTTCTGCCGCTCCGCGTTCGCTCTTTCATTTTTCGCTGTTGTGTTCGTTCGCTCTGTTACGCCACCGACGCTTGCCGCAGGAGCGGGTCACTAAGAGCGGCGCCATAAAACAGAGCTGTTTTATCCGGCGCGAAACAATCTTTTTCAAAGCCAAATGTCTCACTTCCGAGGGCACGTTTCTCGAATTCTTCCTGAATGCTCCTTGTGAGCGTGTTCATCAGGGAGTTGTATTTTTAATACTTAGTCCGGCTAGTTATTTAACTTACCATCACTGACAAATATTTCTACACTCCTGCACCTGTTTCCTGTAGGGGTATACATGGTGTATTAGATAATGCAAGGTTTATGTTATGCTTGCATCTCGAACGAGGAAAGCTCTTAATTTCCAGTTTAGCATCACAGGCCACCAAAAGCACCAATGTTCAATTTCTGCCAATCCAGAGCTCAAATCGAGCGTTAACAGCAGTGCGGCAACTCAGCGCTCAAATTGAGCGAGTCACCTTACCATTAATGTGCGATTTAGTCGGTCAAACTCACAATGAGTCCAAATCAGTTTTTGTCTTCCCCTAAAAAGGGTCGGCCATTTTCAGCTAATTTGTCAATATCCTTGCAGGAACGCTGCTGCAACCGGAGGTAGAGAACAGCCTGTGTCCTGCAGTGTCAGTGGAAAAGTTTCCAGCAGACGGGATGCCTCACACGGACAACCCAACGAACACACGGGCGGTACAGCCCCCATGTTCAGAGCCTATGGTGGATTGTCTGTCAAGAAGTCGAACCACAAATGCGAAACATGTGGTAAATTGTGTAGCAGGGCTTCTAATCTAACTGTACATTACCGCACACATACACGCGAGACACCCTACAAATGCGAAATATGTCATAAATCGTTCACGCACAGGTGGAGTTGCCATAGGCATCAACAGAGTCACACAGGACTGAAACCCCATATTTGCCAAATATGTACTAAACCATTCCACAACAAAGAGAAGCTTAAGATTCATCTCAAATCACATAGTACAGACAGACCTTTCATTTGCGACATATGTAATGCCTCTTTTAAGCTCAAGCCAAATTTCAGAAGACACTGCAAAACTATTCACGAGGTTGAAATGCCGTATAAGTGCAAGCAGTGTGGATTTTGGTTCGTAAAGAAAGAAAATCTCGACGCACATCTGTGCCAGAGTAGTAGGTGCGAATTGTGTGGAGAGTCGTTTAGAGATGCATCTCAACTGATTGCCCATCTCGTGACGCATACGCGTGGCAGTCGTAACAGCATGACTAGTGCGCCGGAGAAGTGAATCGCTCACGGGTTTCGCATATGAACGTGACCGTGATGCCGTGCAGTTAAATAACGCCAACATTCTCCCACATGGGTGAGAAACTAAGTGAACGGATCGTGTGGGGGCTCCATTTACGCTTAAAACCGCTGAGTGAAATGTGAGACGTAAAATATGCTGCTTAAGTTTCTGAAGTTACGATACAAAACGTCATCTCCACAAGAATTTGGGATGGTTGAACGTGAAGTATACTGCAGGTGCTGGCTGGAGCTCACTGTTTGCAGAACTATTGTGCGCGAAGGTAGCATTAGCAAACTAATTTCTAGACAAACGCGAATGGGCTGCAATTTTATTTTTCGTGCTACTAGAAAGTTGAAACGTTCTCACAAGATCCTTGACACTTCGTTTAGTTTTTTGCAAGCGTTTTGACAGTCTACTAGCAAACAAGGTTTACCTGACCGTCCTTTTAATCATTTTACAGTGCGAATAGCAAGGAACGCTTCTCATTAAAAACCATTTGAACATTACAGCACTGTGTCCTTTTCAACTAAAAACTACTCTCTGCTTATATTGAGATTCTTCGGCCTTGCTGCTTTTCAGAGACTGCTTTTACGACAATATTTACATATAGGAATGGGAAAATTTATTTCCCTTACAAATTGTTGAATGCACGTAATTTTTTTGTTTTTTCTTTGGCTTTTGTAAATATACCAAAGATTTTTATTCTTTATCATGCTGATGACAACAGTGAGACTGTATTAGAGTCAAATCTATTGGAGCTTAACTATATAGGTTCTTTCAGTATGAATATTTCAATGATTGTTGTATTGAAGTGGAACCTCTCTCAGTTTTAGAGTGTAGTTTCTTATTAACTCGGAAGTAGTCTCTTTTGACTTGCACTCCACTCTAGATACAGCTGTGGAATTTTTTTATGCTGATATGACAAACGTATCCCACCGAACAATGACAGGACGATTGAGATACTTGTACATCTTTTTCCAGTGAACAGATTATACTGAATAACAAATGTTAAGTTACAGCTCAGGGCATGAGGCACCAGCATGTATCAGAACATTCTGCAATAGTCGAGCCTTTTGTAATCAAATTGCACGCGTACACTCGAATACAATTGTGCATTCATGAAGACACGTGAGTGCCAATGAGGACGCTGAAATGTTCTGCGAAAAAATTGACAACAGCCGATATTCGTTAATCGCTAATCATTTGTTCAATGATCGTCTCAAGTGCCCTGCACTATCTTCCTGCTCGAATGTAACCTATTTTGTTGGTTCCAGTTCGCACAATAAAGAGTCCTTCATGACTCACGGTTCTTATGACTGTGTTGTTCACCGTCACTACATCACATCTCGTAGGGGTGCTTCGTGGAGACCCAATATACCATACCAGCCATGAAAATAACGTGAACGTCGTCATGGACGAGGGAGCTCGCCGCAGGCTACGACTACCGCCCGAGTACAGACCTATGCCCCAGAAGACTAGCAAGATCGTTGTCCAGACAACTGCCACAATGAGTGCCCGTGCAGCGTCGTGAGGTGCAAAAGCCAAGGGAGCCACCGATCATTCGCGGATCGCTGTTTGGAGATCTGAAGAGCTGGCGGTTAACCTACTCAAGAACTGCTATCCTTAACAATTGAAACGGTGTCAAGCTGTGGTTTCGCAGCTTACATTTTTTACACCATTTCAGCAATACATACAACATTTCCACAAATATTCAAGAGCGTCATGCTCAAGGAGCGGGTTGAAGTGCAATGTGAACATCGTGATCTTGAGGGCAGAAATCAACTGTTCATTCAGCCACGTCAACCCGCACGTGTCAGACATGAAAGCGCTTTTCCTCATCTGCGGTTTTGAAGCAAGTGGTTAACACGGGATTGATACGTAAACCGGCCAAGACCATTGCGAAATTCCTAACGGAAGCAACGGGCATCGAAAAGACGTTGGAGAAGCGCACTCGGCGACATTGTCGCCTTGTGTTCTCGCCGAGGTGAAAAATTCAAGCAATAGGTTCCGACGAACTCCGAAATACCGCCAGAACAGTTGCGCGTGAAGAACTACTTAAGGTGTTCGCTTCAACGCAGCCTCAAGTAGCCCCAATTGTTGACGTCGTCTGAGAGGAGTTCCAGCAAGCCATTCGCGGTTACTGAATTGTCGCAGCTGAAGCCTGGAGTGATGGCCTACGTCACCGTCTTCGTGCGTCTGCGTGCCCCTTCAGCCCGCATGTGACGACTGCTCCATCTGCAGAAATAGCGAAGACGTGCACGTCAATAGCTTATGTCCATACCGCGAGACGCTAATAAAAATTTTGCAGTAAACTCTTTGGATTCACAGCAAGACGAACGACCCCGTGAAATTCCTTACTGTTTAGCTGCAATTGAATGCAGACCCCATCGAATTCCTCGATCGCCGTCGCCAAGGCAGTGCATTTCACCGCAGCGTCGAGGGTACGCTGAGGCAATACGTGGCCGATATGTCGTCCGTATCCCGTAAATTTAAACACAGCAACCAAAGGAGGTGCGGTTGGTGCTGGTTGCACTGGCAAAGGTCCTGCTCTGAAAACGCAAGACCAGTCCACACGAAGAAGGAAGGACATGTTGCCATTTCGACGCAGCTCCGAAGAAGCAAAAAACCACGCTTCCTAAAGGATACCTGACGAGGCCGCAAAACAGTGGGACAGCGCCATCAAGCCGTGGCCAGACACCTCGCAATAAGTAAGGTAACACCATGAACCACCCACATCAACGTTCTCACAACGCAGTCACTGCTTTAGTGGACACAACACCCGATCACTCCTTAATGAATGAATCCTTAACACCGCAGTTGATGACAGTTATGAGTGGTTGGCCAGCGGCCCACATCCGGGCAGCTGGAGATCACCTGACAAGGACGACTGGAATGAGCACGTACGTCGAACACATGATGTGTTAGGACGCCCTTGCGCCGCAGAATCGCTCTTGAGTCGGAGGATCAAAACTCGCCCGCCTACGCATGAAGCACCAGAGAAGTATGGTCAGTTAGAGCTAATCTTCGATCACGCTTTGTCGTATACCAGGACGGCGACCACGTTTGGGTTTGCACCCCTTTAATCTGATGTGGACTGTGTGCAAAGCTGCGTTATTTCGGCCTCTACATGGAAATTCACTAACTGGGTCCACGCTACTTTCATGTAGTGCCGGGTAGCACGCAATGAAGCGGCGCCGCTCACGCCCGTAAGTAGTCCATGTTGTGCACCTTAAGTGGTTCTACCATAGCTAACCCACTGATTCCGTTGCTTTGTTAATTTTATTTACTGCAGGTTCTTTTATCTTTACCTCTTGTTTGACGCTCGTAGCCCTGGCACGATACGTTTTAAGTTGGGTGCATTGATATTGACGCGTTTCGCCGCCTGAAGTCTTAAGTTATCGCTTCCCGCAGGACGCGCTTGCATGTATCAAAGCCTTCTGGGTCATCCTCACTGATTTCGTCTGCTGTCTATGTTATAGTGGATCCTTGTGTAGTCTGATTATATGCGTGACGAGAATAGTCTTTCACATTCTGTAGGGCGCTTCAGCTCATGCGATTAGTCTGTAATCTTCGACTGTACAATTAATAATTACCGACACGCTTGAACCGCAGATGAGGTTTCCGATGGTTGAGGCATGTGCTCACTGCCATCATTCTGCCCGTGTGACGTTTGTTTTGTAGGCGCAGTTTCGCTCAATAAAGAGTTGGTTTCGTGACTCCCCGTTCTTGCTACTGTTTTTCACCGTCACTGCAACGTGAAAGTATCGACGATTAAACCGCGTCTTAGCGGAACTTTAGACGACAGTAAAAGAAACTTGTGTGTGGCTCTGTTTGCGCAAACTACTGAGGCGAGAAGGGGCTGGGGGAATTTAAGGCTGCGGAAAAATTCATGCCGTCTTCCTCAGTGAGAGGTTTAGGTTGGAATGGCGCCCCATTTCAGGCGCCCGCCGCAACAGATGCGATTTGTTGTGACGCCATATGCGTGGGTGTCGTTTGGAAGACGCTGCAGCGACGCGACGCGGCGGCAACCGCCGCGCCGTAGATCTTATGCATGCTAGCTTCCATGCCGGGTACCTGATAGCTTTTTGAAATCCGGCGAAGCGATATTAATATTGATCTAGAAAAGGGAAAGACGCTTGATTATGTAACCAGTGAGGGAGCACGGCGAAGCGTCGAACACAACGAGCGGGCGATTTTTTTTTAATTCGGAGAGCAATGCCGTCACACCACCTGTGTCCCCGCTGTGGCGCTCCTTCTCCCCCGCCAGGCTCCACTCACAGTCGCCGCGTCATGCTGCGCGGAACTATGTTTTATACTCTGCTTTCACACTCTCTCAACAATCTCTCCCCCAGCTTTGCGAAGCTGTGAACGTCAAGAGAAAACCAGCGTTGGGCTAACATCTCCACTGTAAAAAACCTCTTGCCCAAGTGAACTGTACCTGCGTTGCCTCCCATTACTTGCAGATGTACTATCTCTATCAACTGAAACACGAGCAGCTGGTCTTGAGACCCGCTGCTTAAATGCTTAACTAAAGGTAATGTGGGCGCCGTCGGATAGTCATCACCACTGACAGGCTCGCACATCCTGTTTTACTGTACTATGCAATGTTGCTCGTCCTATACTGCGATATTTTCGCACCTGTGTTCTTTGATTTTTCTTTTATCCCTTTGAAATTAAAGAGAAACAAAATAGAAGACAACATATCGCAGTATAGGGCGGGAATCCATGCCCGGTGAGGTCAAACCAGATGTATGCGCCTCTCAATGCTGAGGACTACCGCTTTGTACACACTAAACTTTGAGATACGCTTCGGAAGCGCACTGCACAGTTGACGTCTCATTTGGCACCGATAGCAGAATGCTTTAACGCATTGTGACAAGAGAAAATATGGGGGGAGGGAGACAAGAAAGGAAAAGGCGGTAACGTAGGCTTTCCACAGTTTTCTGTACTACACACGGAGATGTGGCAAGCATGTTCAGTCTCCTAGTAACGCATGAAACGTGGTTTTGTTTGGATATGTGAATCGCCACGTTGGTATTTAGACATGTTGATATGAAGAACTTTCTTCTAATAAAAGCATTCAAACATAAGTTAAATAACCATTGCTTGTCAATTGGGCCTCACTGGGTACATTACATGAAAGAACCACCAAAATATGCTATACAGAAGAGGAAAGTAAAGTTAATCGCGTCGTTACTTAAAAGGAAGTAGGTGCTCCCAGACATGTGCTTTCTATTTGTTCGATGTAAGATAGAGGCGAATAGCAGACCGTCAGTTCACACAAACTAAAACCATGGCGATTGCTCATGTTCCCGAAATTCCTCTAAGCGTAAAATGAAAACCGCCATAAAATATGCATATTCTTTCGTCGGCAAATCATGTAGGTGGTCCGCGATGAGGAGCAATGCCTGAGGACGTCTTAGAAAGCTGGAATTATAAAGAGCCAACGGCCATGCAGTCGACACACCTCGATAAAATTCAAGAACTAGAAAAAGTATTCCATTGCATCAGCGTGAAGTTCTACGTTCATTGCGCTGTGTTTACACGGTACTGCAGTTTCCATAAAGTTGCCTCGACAGGTGCTCATTTGTCGGCAGGTGTTTGGTTTGCCATGGCACCAGAGTGCAGCAGACGAGGGTCGAACCCTCCTTTCTCTCATCGTGCGCGGCTTAGCCGTGTCCGAAGGAAAGACGATCTTTTAAGTCCCCTCGGCGGTCAGCGCAGACCGCGAGCTCTTGTTTCGTGACAAACAAGAGTACGAGATGCTAACCAGTCTTATGAATCTTGAACGTATTCCGATCACCAGCATACAACACTGATATATAAAAAGGGCGCGTCGATAGATATTGCTGCAGTGGCCAGCTCACCTGTGCAAAACGTGTTGTCCAAAGCCTCCCTCGGACCAGTGTGCTGACACACGCCATTGCAAGAACTGATCTGCGATGGTGACCACGCAGCGTAACCAGAATCACTTGCAAAATGAAAAAGGAGGAGAAGGTCATCACCTTCAATGTCAAAGAGAATGCCTCACTTGAGTAAGCCCATAAAAGATGCTCAGTTTTTCACTACACAGCATTTGCTGAAAGGAATCGCAAGCGGAAGGGGGGAGCGGTAGGGGGAGGGTAAAGTTGCACAGGCCAACTTCACTTGCCCGGCCTCTGCGGAGCTAGCCACCTGCGGCAGTAGTTAAATCTTCACTCACTGCGAGAAAGCTGGGCGACTCCGAGACCGTCGGGCTACATCGCCTCCCATCACCAGGCGACGCCAGAAACACGCGCAAACAGCCTGCAAGCGCGGGCACTCAGCACCTGCCAGAAGACAAGGGACACAACTTTCGAGCAGTTGGTGCCGAAGAACGAGCACAGTTCACTTGATCGCGGTAAAAACAAAAAAAAAACGAGAGATCATTGCCCAAGAAAAAGGCAAGCAAACACAAACTTCAGTTCTACCCTGGCACGCGGAACACTTTACTTTTATTAGTACTACCACAGTCCTTCAAGAGGACTGGTACTACGATGGCATTGCGCATAATGTATTGCAATGCGAGACGGCTAGTTAAAACCCTGATGACCTTACTAAACTATTAGTTAAACACAAGCATAAGGCATTTTTGAGTCCATGAGAGGCATTTAAACTATGACCAATCAAACTTCCTCCGGCGATCGGCCATCTTCTGAATATACCATGATGACGGCATTACCGCATTGGGTGGTGTGGCAATACTTGTGTGGACAAGTCTGTCACTTATCATCAACAACTTAAAACGCCCCTCGAGACAATGTCTATAATGTAATTCCAACTGATAGATTAAAGATAAACAGAAGAAATTTTAACCACTCTAACTGCATATCAATAAAAACAAGATTTTATGGCTGGCGAGTTGAATGCTCAACAATTTGTAGGGAGACTCTAGATGCCAAAGGTAAGTGCATGGAACCAGTTCGTGTAACCTCCGGTGAGTGGTTAATAAAGAAGAGGCCATATATTGTAATGTATCATAAAATTGATATTGTTCTATTGATTCAGCGCTCGGTTCGTCCGGGCTTCTTCGCTACTTGAAATGCTATAAAACCTTTTTCGCCAATGACCACTTCACAGTAGCGTCTACTTCAATGGAGCAACACGCAGTAGCAAACATTAGCACTTTTATTACTGACGCCTTAAAGAATATGCAAGATTGAGGAAATGAGGACTGAGAAGAGACGCGAGAAAAGCCAATCAAAGCATGGGGAACACTTCGTCGATACCCAAACAAGTAAAATTTTATCGAATTCAAGAAGGTAATCTAAAGGGTAGGCTGACGCAAAGGCAAGCTGGAGAATAAGCTGGGGCAGTTTCTCTCTGGAATAAGGTCCTGCACACAAGAGATGCAAGTCTTGTATGGGCTAACAAGCTTACAATGGTAGGAAACTCATCCGTAGACCCTGGTGAATGACTGAGGCAGGAGCCTGGAAGATCACGCATATACTCTTGGTGAACACTTCGAGCATGTGTGAAGCTCTACGCCGAAAATTCAACCATGTTTGCCTTTTTTCATTATCTATTACAGCTGCTCTACTCTTCGAAGAACACTTGTGTACCCCTTGGCACGTTCATGTCGCCACGTTTTCAACTGGCTTACTTGTGCATTAATCCACTAAGGCTTTTAATCAATCGTTCGTGCACTCTGCAATTAAATCATGGTGATAGAGAGACAGGAAACTTTATTCAAAGTCCTGGTTTGGGTCAAGAGAGATGGGCGGCCGGGGTGTTAGCCCGACCGCAGCCTCCCTTCCTCAGCTGGCGGCCGGACCTTGAGTCTTGGCGGCGTGGTCGGATAGCCGGACTAGTCAGATTTCATTCTTCAGGCATTCGCCGAGCAGCATGTTAGACCTTGGTTACTTATTCCATCATATTATCTATCAGCTCACCTCACTGGTGCTGAGTGTGAAACATGTTTTACGGCTATGGCGTCATCACTCCCAAGGATAGCAAGCTAACTTCAATGTCCACGGCTTGGCAAGCGTTCTTCATTCGTAGCGTAGGACATGGATAAACACAGAAACATGACAGACGCGTTTCGCATGTCCAGGAGCAGTAATATTAGTCCAAGCACGGGCCACGTAGCCATTCACGAAGCCTAAGCCACATCGAAGGACAGTTCTGGGAGAAGCCATGCAACTGAAGCTTTTTAGGTGAACCATCCCGGGTTTTGTTGTTGATTGTGGCTGCTGCTGTGTTTCCGAATCGGTGCGTGCTTCACACCGCTTTGCATGCATGGGCAGAGCAGTTTCCGTCACGCCACAGGCACAAGGATGAACCGAGAAAAAAAGAAGTCAACCTTACACCTGTCATTGGAGTCTTATACTTCACCCTGTACACATCTGTCCTTACACAATGCCGACATGTGCACTGGATGGGCATAATTTTCTTCCCCTTTACTTATCCTTAACCACGAGTAGGCACAACATTGTAGACTGCTTCCGATGAAGATTTGCTAACACCTAAAAAAAAAACTTGAGCGAAGATAACTTCTATGGACATCGCCGCGTACGAGCGTGCGCGGCTTAAGATACTTTCAACTTTTAAGTTACAGCTGTGCGAAGGGACCTTGCTTAAATTTTTAATATAGTAAATTTAGCGGCAGGGGATGAATTTCAATAAAGCGCCCCTATTTGAGGCACACAACGTTGGAAAAAAAGAAAACTTAATTTGAGTTCACGTACTTCAGAGAACGCGTGCTTTGTCTGAAAGGTAAGCTCTTCATGGAAAAACAAATCATTCGACAGAGTTGTAAGGCGCCATTAAGGTAGTAACAACAAAGTTTACTGGAAGAACAACGTTATCTAGAGGTGTATTTTGTTATTTTTGCTTCCTTGCCATGAATCAATGTGAATATAGAGCACCTTGCTATACGACTCGTGTATCCTCATCCTCTGAGCGAATTTCAAAAGCTGTCTCACCAAAGAGGGCATTTACTGAGGCAATCGTTTAGTTCTTACCGCAAAATGGCGTCATTGAACAATGCGCCCTAAATGTACCTGTGGATTCGCTTCTTGAGGCTGCCGTACAGAATTACCGCGTGTAGTCAACTTCGATGCTCTATCAGCTCTAGTTGCCGCAAGAAATTCCTTCCCTTGTCCGCTATAGGCATGCACGTATTTTGAATTTTTCCTTCCTACGGCAGCTGCATCTGTCAAGCATTAAACTTATACCGCTACATACCGTTCAGAAATGTGGTCCCGTCTGCACGGTTCAGACACCAAGATTTTCTCTTTCCGTTCAAGATTGTTCCTCTGATCGTATGGAGAGATTATGATTGTCTAGTAGAATAATCTGGGGACGCAAACAGATGAGAGACGAGCATTCTTTGCGCATGACTTTTGCAATTCACGCAGCACTGTCTCGTGGATGAGGATACAAATTGACGGCAGGCCCTGTCGCACTAGAAGAAGGAAATTCTGGCAGCCATAACCCATATTACTTTCTGAAGCGAAAACGGTGACCACTGTAACGGGGTGCCAGCTGGTCACATGTGCAGCAGGAACTACACAGCGGTTGTTGTATATGAATTATTTTATTAAATTGGAGTAACGTCGCTTGTCGGTTCGGAGCACCTATCGTTTACGTTCGGTAAATATTTTTCCTTCCAGGGCGGCAAGAAGGGTCTGTGCTGTCTGAGCCGCATGACTGCAAGTGGCCTCGATGCGCTAACGCTTATGTTCCTTGAACATGGTTGGGTGGAAAAGAATTTTGGGATGAGGCATTTTCGCAAAAACCGTCCTGTAGCATTACGTGAAGGCTCTATGTACAACCCAAAACATACTGAAGCGAGCAGGAGCGATCCTTTGCTAACAGAGAGCACTCACTTCACTTATACGTGCCTTGGATGTCTAAAGTCAGTCGTCGCTCGAATAGTTACACGCCCAGGGATAAAGCCAATGTTGACTTCACATATGTTGTCTTCAAATTTACCGGCGTAATTTGGCCTAAAATATAGGGGAAAAGACTTTCTAAAAACGTCGTATTGGCTTTGGCTCATTCTATGTATCCATTATTTGCGCCACGACTGCCAATATCTCCCTGGGAAGCCTTAGCACTTCTCCTCATAGAATGAAACATTATTAAACACACGTTAGTGCCTGCAGTTTTTGGCTGGGCTAGGGCTTTAGTGAAATTTGGTTTGATGATTCGGTGTCAATTCAGCACGGGTCACTGAGGCGCTTCTTTTAGTGTTCGAATATTAGCAATTTATCGTCGACGCATAGTGGCGCACTCTCTCGTCTCTTTTTTTTTTCAGATGGGTTTTACGATTTCATTCGAGTTGCCAAATGCCCGACGTTTCACTGGTTCTATAATCCTTGGCACAGAGTGCGCATGCGTGATCATTCAGCAACGTTCTGTCTCAGAAAGGCTCTAGTGCTCCGGAGCGTCGTCACCAGGGATGGCCGAAAAAAGAAGCGGTGGACACACGCCTCGCGCGCTTGCCTTCTTCGAAGAAGCAACCCCGGGTACAAGCTGTGAAGGCGGCGAGGGAGCCTCAGGCACTTGCGACGATTACCCTGCGTGAGTATTCCCGCTTGTGAAAATTTATTAGGATATTGTCAGCCGCAGAAACAACCTCTAATACAGCTATACATTTATTTCTACATTGAAGTGGGCGTTGTCGAGGACGACTTAGGTTCAGCGTGGCTGCGGCTGTTTATGACCACGGTGAAGAGAAGTGCCTCCTGTTTTTCGATCACAGTATCCATATATATATTGTTACACCCACTTGGCGTCTGTTCTGTTTGAGTTACGATAGGGGACCAGACATTTCGAAGTGAATTTGCTGTGTTTCCACGTAGTACAACACGTGCCATTATCTTAGGAATGGATTTCTTGCGTGAGGGGTGGGAAACTTTGGATTGTGGAAGTGGCTCGATTTCTCTTCGCCGCGACGTGCGAACTTCAATGACAGATGACACCAGTGATGGCGCCGACGTTCTCTCCGTGTCGCAAGATGTGTGTTTGCCCCCTCAGACGACAATGTTTGTACCTGTCAATACTTCTCGCCCTCGTACAGGTTGTTGTTGTGGTTTAGCCGAACCTGATTATAACAATGCGCTCAAAAAAAATGTGATAGTCCCTCGCACCCTCGTTGTCACCATTGGTGGTTGTGCTTGTTTGTGGACAGTGAACGTTTCAACCCAATCTATAACATTGCCGCTAGGACTTAAACTGGCAAGTTTTGCCGAACAAGCCATTGTCAGCGTCGGACTCGTCGTAATGTAAACTGTGGAAAAGAAATCCCACCCCGATTCCAACCCTGATAATTCTGCTGACTTTAAGCGCATGATTAACAAGTAACTGTCTTCTAGTGAGCAGTGTCTGCTTGAAGCAGCGCTCGCTCGCTACGCCACAGTGTTTGATTTTGCTCAAGTCCAACGAGCGTCCCATACACCACCGGCGTCTCGTATGCAACACCACTTGCCTGCAGGGCAAGCGACGCCAATTCGTCAGAAGCCCTGTCGCGTTTCACCTTCAGAGAGAAAAGTCCGCCTTCAGAGAGAAAAGTCATTGCCGAGCAGGTCGAAGAAATGTTACAGAAAGGAATGATCCAGGAATCATGTAGTCCTTGGGCTGCTCTTGCGATCCTAGTAAAGAAGAAAGACAACTCATGGATATTCTGTGCGGACTATCGCCGCCTAAACACTGTCACAACAAAGACGTGTACCCCCTACCACGAATAGATGGTGCCGTCGACTGTCTCTACTCCGCGTCGTACTTCTCTTCTGTTGATTTACGTTCAGGATATTGGCAAATTCCCATGCACCCTTTAGACAAGAAGACAGCCTTCGTCACACCTGACGATCTCTTTGAGTTCAACATTATGCCCTTTGGTTTATGCAAAGCTCCAGTGGCATTCGAGCGATTTATGAATACCGTGCTCCGTGGACTCAAAAGAGAAATTTGCATGTGCTATTTAGACGTCATTATCTACGGCCGGACATTTCACGAGAACAATCAGTGCCTGTGGGTCGTTCTTGACTGTAACTAGCAATCTGGCCTTATTTTAAACTCGAAGAAATGTCATTTCGGTGAGCGTCAAGCTCTCGTACTATGCTTTCTCGTCGACAAAGACGGTATACGACCAGACCCTGAAAAGACAGCAGCGGTTCGCGACTTCCAACAGCCACACACGTTGAAAGATCTGCGAAGCTTTTTGGTCCTTTGCTCATATTTCCGGCGCTTTATCAAAAATTTCGCACAGCTTCCCTCTCCTCTCACGTCACTTCTTCGCAAAGACACTCCATACTTGTAGAGTGCTGACTGCGAGTCGGCGTTTCAACAGCTGAAATTTTTGTTGGGTTCTGGACCGGTTCTGCGGCATTTTGAAGCGGAGGTGTCAACTAAGCTGCATACTGACGCCAGCGGTGTGGGTGTTGGCGCTGTGCTTCTTCAGCTCTGCGGTGGCCGTGAGCATTTGATTGCCTACGCTAGTCAGGCACTTACAAAAGCGGAGACAAACTACACCATTACTGAACTTGAGTGTCTAGCAGTGGTCTTCGCCATTCAGAAGTTCCGTCCGTATCTACATGGCCGCGCATTCACGATAGTGAGTGACCATCATTCACTCAGTTGGCTCGTTGGGCTGCGTGACCCGTCAGGCCGGTTGGCCCGCTGGGCTTTGCGCCTTCAAGAGTACAGCTTTACCTTTAACTACAAGAGCGGACGCTGTCACACGGATGCTGACTGCCTATCCTGTCCTGACTAAAGCAGAGAAAGATGTAGGGTGCGTGCACGTGATCTCGGGGTACTACGGCATCGCACACTTGTAGCAGTAGCCTATTGGCTGGGATGTTGAGCTGCTTAGTTCGGCATCACGGGTAATAATTCAGGCGCAGTGGCAGTTCACCAGTCATTGTGAAACGCAAGAAGGCTCTGTAACTTGGATTTATGTGCGCATTACCGAAACCCAGGTGGTGAAATTAAATTCCGTGATCCGTCCAAGTGTTCGTCGTAGCGAGATCAGGCTTTTGAAACGTGAAACGCAAGGATATAAGTAAATGAAACGGTACGTCAAACTTCCATTGGCAGTCGAGTGAGCACACTCCACGCAAGAGATGCGTGACCAAGTGAGAACGCTACTGAACTTTTTGCTGTTACTTGTTTTTCAGGAAATATAAAAGGTGTGCTTGAAGAAAAACGTCATATATCTTTGGAGTGGACGCTGTGTTCATTTTTACGGCATGTTAGGGTAAATCGGAAAGCACTGCCGGGACGCCGCGACGGCCACGTCATTTTGGCGCGACTGCGAACGGCCGCGTCGGCAGAGCGTGCGAACGTAATCGTGAAATGGCGAGAACAGTTGCCGACTTCAAATCTTAAGATGCGTGGTCGCACGCTGGCATAGATGTTGCGGACGTGGCTGGGCGACTGATTCGGCCGACTGGCAAGGCCTTTGTACGAGAGTTAGCATAATGAAGCCAAACCTAACATAACCTTGCGTTACCCAAAGCATAATTTTAAGCTCTCGTCCACCAGTTCCGCACGCTACTCATGGTGCGGCCATCCTGTCACAATGTGTATGACTAGCGCTTTCCAGCTATACGCACGTAGTCTAAAATGGGCGCCTTCGAGGGGATGGCCCTACATAATTATATCGTAATATTGCAACTTAGCATCTTTCTAACTTTGTTTTAGCATCATTCGTTTTCTTATATTTCATGCGCCATGCCATGATTCAAGAAATTATGCAATTTAAGAGTGCGCCGTTCACCTATGCCAGCCAGAAAGTTATACTTTTGATAAAATGATGCATTGCAGCTTTTACCTTAATTAACAAAGAAGCACTTCTTTTGTTCCAAATTCTGTTTGGCAAAAACACTCTTCAGGTATATTCTGCCATAACTAGGAGCACCGAACCAAAGCCAATATGTATGTCTCATTCCAGATATATTGACGAGTACATCGATGACGCGTTGAAGGCGTTGAACCGCCAGACCGATGCCACGAACGTCAATGGTACGTACGGAATGTCCTTTAACCATCGATGCCACTCGCGGACATGCTTAACAAAGCCCAGAGGAGGCAGCATTGCCATCGATCATGACGGCGGTGTATTTAATGGCCATACCAACACCATACTAGCGTCACCATGTCGGTTGCTGCTTGTGCAGTCATCGTGATATTCAAGCAAATGAATTGAGTGCTAATAGAGGCAACATGCGCGTATTCCACGTACCTCAAGTTTAGAATGGATTCATTTTCAACGCGATGAATTCCTTCGTAAAGGCAATGAACGCTTCTCGATAGATCTTGCATGTCGTGTTGAAATGGGGTCAGAGTAACGAGCTTACCAATGCGTAGCAAGCCAACCGCATGTTTTATTCTTCACGCTAAATGCTTGCTAGAAGTTTTTGTCATTGAAGGGCCTCTTACCGGGTGCCATTGCAAATTTACATTATACGCTGAAAATTCCCTATGCGCCGTCAAAGGAATGTTTCGGTAGTACAATTATTCAAGTGCATTCGTTATGGGAGAGGATAGGGGACATCGAGCTGTCGTGCTACTGTGCCGTCAGCAGGTTAGTGTTACTGTTTCCAGACAGTCTACCTCTCTGCCTCGAATGGCGTTGCTTCCTTGCCTTCTCCGCAAAGGGCCTGCGTCATGTTAACGTGACCAGCCCCTGCTCTATTATTTATTGTGATACGTTTTTGTCGTACGACACATATGTTTGTGGGCATTCCGTCATCGGATGATCAACCAAATTCCCGTGCAGTGGTCAGTGTCGTTGTAAACAGTTCGCATTACACAGATACATTTGTTAGCGGGACCTTGACCGGCTCTCTCAAAGCGCGGCTCCTTCCAGACGAAAAAAATAATTGTGGTTTTACGTGCCAAAACCCCTTCTGATTATGAGGCGCGCCGTAGTGGAGGACTCCGAAAATTTTGA
The DNA here is from genome assembly GCF_023375885.2 of Dermacentor andersoni. Classification (NCBI taxonomy): domain Eukaryota; kingdom Metazoa; phylum Arthropoda; class Arachnida; order Ixodida; family Ixodidae; genus Dermacentor; species Dermacentor andersoni. Next base: position 70,953,297 of record NC_092824.1, on the reverse strand, counting down.
CCATTTGGGTTCTTTTAACGTGAGCCTACATCTAAGTACAAGCGTGTTTTCGCGTTTCGCCCCCATCAGAATGCGGCCGCCGTGGCCGGGATTCGATCCCGCGACCTCGTGCTCACCACCTTCCAGATGAAGTGCCCGTGGCCTCCTGTTGAAAATTGCAACTGTTTCCTGCCACGCAGCCGCTTATACGTTTCACACGCGGTTGCCACCACTTAATGTACGAGGCGTGCTCGTGTATTTACAACAGCCACACCTTCTGAGAGGACCTTTAAGACAGCTATCTGCCCACCTTACGAAAAACCAGCCACACCTTATTAGTATTCTGGAAAACACGTGGTCATTATGTTTGCCGGAGTGTGGCGAGATTGCTGCTGTTACTTTATCCAACGATACTGCCCTGTCAACTTGTAATTCTGCAAGTCTTTCCCTTCTTAGATGCCGGCAACACGACCCTCAAATATGTGCATTGGGTGGTCTATATTATTCAGTGTGAAAGGTCTCGAAGGGGTGCAGTGGATCACAGCAATTTTTGTTTATAATTATTTGATAAACGTGCACTGCTAACAGTAAATGCATTCTTAGGAACTACAGCTACAGACGTAGGTAAATATATGCGTGGGAGAGCCAGGCTCTTGAAGAATAGTTCACTGTCGGTTTAAGCTTGCATTTATCTTATCATGACCTTATTTTCCAGGCTATTCAAGCTTGAATGGAGTTATTACGCTTGTTCTGTCAACTTTTTCTTCGTCCAGGACCCGATCAGGCTATCTTCTGCTAACAATGAATCGGTGATATGCAGAACCTGTAGGTGCACTTTCGCACACAACCCGTTGACATACGTAAGTTAGTTGATATCGCGGTACAATAGTAATGAAAGTGTCAACATGAGGGTTGGTGACATCATTCGGCAGTCATCCGTTCGCTGCACTACCCATGCTTTCGAAACAATTTTCTTTTATGCGTTGCATATTGCAATCACTCAGTTCAGCCCTTGGGCGCGGCCGGGCAGCCACCAGTGACCTTTAGCGCAACCACGTGACGTGACGTCACGACAGCCGGAGGAAAAGCTGGGCCCCAACTCGCGCGGTCGCGCGCGGCCGCAGCCACCACCTGACTCCCTTTCCTCCCGCTAGGGGCGCTCCGCCGGGTTTGACGTCACGGAGGAAACGTTGCGCCCCAACTCGGGCGGTCGCGCGCGGCCGCAGCCACCACCTGACTCCATGGGTGCCAAGAACACCGTTGTAGCCGGTGCTGGAGCTGCGTTTGTACATTCTGCATTAGCTTCACCGGCATCCACCTATATAGCCGCTACAGCACTTCTCGCCTCACTACTGGTACTTGTACACAGAATGACCAAGAATTAAAATAGCTAAACCAAGTATTACCGAGTAAATCCAAGTATAACCAAGTATTGCCGAGAAAATCCAGTGCCGCCAAGCAATACCTCGCCCTCAAAAAAAGACCGCGCAATATGCAACGCATTCTTGGCTTAACCAAGCCAAGCCTGGCCATTTTTTTAATAGGAAGCTTCGCCTCGGGGGACATTTGGGATTTTCATGCTCAACATGTAAAATGCCCAAATGCTTTGAGTAACAGCTCGTAGACTGACATGAACGATGTTCGTTGCATTTGAGAATGCTCTAGTGACTGCAGTAGTATGCCAAAATTCCCGGAAATTGGCAAGTTCCCCGAAACTTGAAACACAACCTATGCAGTTTAGTAACTCTAATTCTAAAACAAGTATAGCAGTCCTGTGAACCGCAAGATATAGAGTATCTAAAGCGGCCGAGTTTGATTTATGAATTTAGAATTTACAGAAGTGACAAATGTTTCCGGGCAGTTTTCAAGTCCTAGCTATAACTGTGGTAAAGTTCAGACGGCTGCGTATTATTTTTCTCAATTTACGGGTACTAGTCAATGTACTTTCCAGAATTATGATATCGTTTTTATTGCTCAATTACACAGTTGCAAGCTTGATAATATTCTTTCACAAATTTTGGCGCATTCAATACTTTTTATAAAGACACTCACCATCTCAACAAAAGGTTAGTTTATGGCAGGTGCAAGATTCCATCATATTTTTTCACATTCGGTAGCCTGCATCAAATCTGGTGCAAGCGTGACCGAGAGAAATATCTCTGCTCTCACGTACTTAGAAGCCTCCGCGCTGAAATTTCCTTTTGCGCGTTGCTAACTAAGCAGCTTTGCAAAAACGACAACGCGTCCTTTATGGTAAAGGCAAGTTTGGCGTGTACGAAATCCCGCTTATAGATTGTAATGTAGGTTTTTTTTACGACCTTAATGAAGCATGGAAAACACCTCTTGCTTGAAGTTGGGAACATTGGTTTGGCCTTCGTAGCGCGCTAAAAGAATACGACCTGTAGTCTTTCGCTTAGCAAATGGTCGTGTTCTAATCTGCTGTATTGTTTGCAACGTATTTATTTTTAGAAAAATAAACATTCCATTAATTTCAACGTGATTGTCTCTTACGTCAATGTAAATCTTTTTCGTGCACTGAGCTCCGATTTCCAGAGTTCCGGAAAGAAAAAGCGCACTGCACACGCCAACACAGCAGCCAGCCTTCCTTATCCCTAAAGCCCAACTAAAACATTTTGCAAGCCACCATTTATTTTTCATGCTCTTTGAATAACCTCTGCACAGCGACGAGTAAACGCCTCTGCTGTTTTTTTTTTTGGGCGGTGCAGATGCCACTGACAGCGGAAGCACCAACTACGCACCTGTGGTGTCCACCACTAGTGCCTATCACGCCTGGCCCAGAACGAGCCACGCTGACATCGACAAACTATCGTCCACTACGAAAGACACCGCGAGGTGAGCTAACATTCCGAAATATTTCTTGACATAAAGCAACCCAGCCATTGGGCGAACTGCGATAGCGACCGGGTCTCTCACTCCCGATTTTATGCCACATAGAAAATAGAAAATAGATAATTACTGTAAAAGCAAAAGAGAACGTCTACTTCAAAGACGCGGGCAGAGGTTTCAAAGACGCGGGCAGAGGTTTCAAAGACGCGGGCAGAGGTTTCAAAGACGCGGGCAGAGGTTTCAAAGACGCGGGCAGAGGTTTCAAAGACGCGGGCAGAGGTTTCAAAGACGCGGGCAGAGAAGACGCGGGAAGAGGTTTCAAAGACGCGGGCAGAGAAGACGCGGGCAGAGGTTTCAAAGACGCGGGCAGAGAAGACGCGGGCAGAGGTTTCAAAGACGCGGGCAGAGAAGACGCGGGCAGAGAAGACGCGGGCAGAGAAGACGCGGGCAGAGGTTTCAAAGACGCGGGCAGAGGTTTCAAAGACGCGGGCAGAGGTTTCAAAGACGCGGGCAGAGAAGACGCGGGAAGACGTTTCAAAGACGCGGGCAGAGAAGACGCGGGAAGACGTTTCAAAGACGCGGGCAGAGAAGACGCGGGAAGACGTTTCAAAGACGCGGGCAGAGAAGACGCGGGCAGAGGTTTCAAAGACGCGGGCAGAGGTTTCAAAGACGCGGGCAGAGAAGACGCGGGAAGAGGTTTCAAAGACGCGGGACGCGTGAAAATATTTCAAAAAGACGCATGAATACGCTTCAAGGATGCATGAATACGCTTCAAGGATGCATGAATACGCTTCAAGGATGCATGAATACGCTTCAAGGATGCATGAATACGCTTCAAGGACTCATGAATACGCTTCAAGGACTCATGAATACGCTTCAAGGACGCATGAATACGCTTCAAGGACGCATGAATACGCTTCAAGGACGCATGAATACGCTTCAAGGACGCATGAATACGCTTCAAGGACGCATGAATACGCTTCAAGGACGCATGAATACGCTTCAAGGACGCATGAATACGCTTCAAGGACGCAAGAAGACGCGTCGCATTTCTCCATACCACAGGGCATGCTGATGCGGTGTATAAAGGGACAGTGCCGCAGCAGCCTTGCCCGCGAAGAATGTGGCCAATGTTGGGCAACTAGGCCCTTCGGCGGGTTCAGCCCAGCGTTGCTCCGCCATCCAAGAAAACCTCAACTTCTAGGTTTGTGACATTTCAAGATACTGTCACTCAAAGCGAGGCGTTGCCAAACCAACACTTCCAAGAATTGTGCTGAACACGATTACTAGTCGAACGGCACCACCCTTTCCCTTCGAGCCGTTTAATCCCCAGTAACCCTGCGTCATATGGAACCAAAAGGACTCTGTAAACTAAGTTAGCTGTCTTTCTTACATTAGACAGGCAGCACAAATGTATTCTGCAATATGTACACACTAATGTTGCAGAGGAATGTAAGGAGACTTCTACACAATATATACGCTGTCAATCAGCCTATTTAGAAACTGAGTGCAAAAGTGCTGCGAACCGCTGTGGTTGCGTAGTGGCAATGGTGTTTGGCTGCTAAGCACAAGATCGCGGGATTAAATTCCTACCACGGCAGCTGCATATTGATGGGGGCGAAATGAGAACACACCCATGTGCTCAGATTTAGGTGCACATTAAGGAGCCCCTGGTAGACCAAATTATTCCCGAGTTCCCCACTACGGCGTGCCTCATAATCAAATCGTGGCTTTGGCACGTAAAACCCCAGAATTAATCAATTCTTAAAAGCTATGTGTGTTCAGGAAACAAACGTAATTCGCGAAACAGTTTCAGAGCCTTATGTAAACTTCTGGAAACCCACATAGTATTTCGTGATGAAAATGCACATAGCCCCCTTTGGGGAGATCCTCGCTGTAATTTTGTATCTTGTGGATGCCTTTTTATTGATAACGAGCCGAAATCCTTCAGCTTGAGATAAAGCGTTCTCCTCGAAAGACATCAGCATAGCATCATACACATTCATGCCCTGCCTAGAGTGGAACGTCTTAAATAACTCGTGAAAAGCCTGCTCCGGCAACTGATGAGACTATGTACGCAATAATAAAACACATTCACGCTGATACGCATATTTCTCTCGCCAGTTTTGGACACAATGTGGGCAACAATATAAATTTCCCTAGCACTGAAAGAGGCTATTTATGTCTCCATCTTGAAACAGGCCTAGGATACATCTTCTATGGCAAGTTAGTGGTGGATGGCATCATGGAGCTGCTCGGTTAATCTATTACAAAAGATGATCAATCGTGGGCTATTACTTTCTTGAACGAGACAAACTACTTGACGTTTATGAACGATGCTTTAAAGACAGTCGATCTGCAACTGACCACCTCGTGCGGATTGTGTCTTACATACGTAAACCTTTTGCTTAAAACCAGTGATTTCTGTCATTCTTTCTTGATATCAAAAACGCTTGACGGCCCACCTTTCCTTACGGAAGTTTGCGACATCTCTCGGAAGTGGGCATTCGAGGCAACATGCTTAATGTAGTAGAAAGTTATTTATGGAACCTAACGTATCATATTAGTGCTGGCAATATTCCGTGCAGGTCATTCATTCATCGAGAATACTGGGTTACCAGGGTGTGGGCGACTTATTTGTATCATTGTTGTTGTGAAAAATGAATTTAGCCCGTTCATTTATTCCACAACGTATGCTTTAATCCATTTATGTTGATGACTTGCCAATTCTATTTAACTCGCGTGACCTTGCATTCTACGAAAGACAAGTTGAAAATGGCTTGACCAAAGCGTCGACATCAGCACAGAATTGATTTAAGCCACATTTCTTGAGAAGCCCCTCTTTCCTTTTTTCAAGAAATAGAGGCGTCGTTCCGGTCTCCCATATTGAGGTGCATGAGCAACACTTACCTGTGAATAGAGAGCACTAAATTTTAAGGCAGCATTTTAGGCACGAAGTTAACCTTTCGTCCTGACAGTAAAAATTCGTCCTGACAGGACGAATTTTTCTTCACCTGTGAGGCTTTTCTTTCGAGGAACCCGTATGGGTTTCCTTTGTAGCAACTGCTACGAACAGGTGGATGTTTGATTTTCCCTTAATTACTTCTCTCCACCTTGCGGGTTTCCGCAGAACTATTACGTCAAACTCTTGCCTTTGCTTCGTGTTGTCGACAAATTCGGCTTCGCCCTACCATCTGCTAGCCGCCTGGTTAGCTCAAATGGTAGAGCGGCTGCCCCGGAAAGGCGGTGGTCCCGGGTTCGAGTCCCGGACCAGGACGAATTTTTCTTCAACTGTGAGGCTTTTCTTTCGAGGAACCCGTATGGGTTTCCTTTGTAGCAACTGCTACGAACAGGTGGATGTTTGGTTTTTCCCTAAGTTTCTTCTCTCCACCTTGCGGGTTTCCGCAGAACTATTACGGCAGGTTTACCTTTATTCTACGCCTGAGAAAGAGATAGGGTAAGTGGTAGGCATTGAGGTTACCCAACAATGAGCCCGGTAGGCTACCCTGCACTTGCGGAAGGGAAAAAGTGGGGGGGGGGGGGTCAAGAATAAGAGGAGAGGAAATCTATTGTGGATACCGCCGATGCAGTAAGAGTTCTGTGCTCTATAGTCACTCAGTGCCTAAGTACCTTGAAAAGAAATGCCAAAAGAAACAATGAACATTCTTAAAATTCTGTCGCAAAGAACGTGGGGTATAGTGGCAAGAACTTCCTCAAACATTTACAAATGCATAATTGAAATACGCCTAGATTACGGGGCCAAAAAGTATCAATCGGCTACTTATAGTGATTCGATGATGTGGATCCTGTCCATCACCTAGGCATCCGGCTGACCCGTTGTAAGGGCTCTGAGTGAGACAGAAACATTGGAACCAGCTCAATTACCGAACAGAGCTTTGGTTTCTCGGAACTTGCTTATAACACAAGATAATTTCAACTTTTTGTCACAGCTGTAAGTATCTCATACCAATAATTTTTTTTAATTTGCAGCTGTGCTCACGACGCCTGGCCTTGCCAGCGGAACTCGCAGCACAGGCCGATAGCCGACCAGACGTACAGCCTCGACGGTACGTAGGTGATGGTCATTCGCCTTTGCAACAAATACTGGAGAGATTCCCTATGTCTACTGTGGCAGTTGTGCATTTATAGCGCATGAAGACGCGCTTCACTAAAGCCGCCAAGTCGATTTCCGCAGGAGGCGCCTTATCACTCTCCTTAGTAGGCAATTTCTGCAGATGCGTGCAAATTCATACAGAACCAATGTTTGAATGCATTTATTCTCACATCAGTGAAGTGCAAAGGCATGCTCCCAGGTAATCGGGGCAGAAGCCCAGCCTGTACATTTTACGCAGTCATCAATTCAGCAGCAATTAAAATCGGCGCTTCACCACTGATCTCAATTTTTATTTGTCAAGCAGAATCTGTGTTCATCGTGCTGCCACCATAATTTTTCTCTGAAACCCGTTGAACTTTGTTGACAAAGATGTTGCGTAGATACCAACCATGGTTGCTTAGTGGCCTTGCCATTGCGCGACTAAGCACAGCGTCAATGGGTAAAGTGGTGGTTGCGGTGGCTGCATTTCGATAGCGGCAAAATACAAAAAGACCTGTGTACAGTACATTGGGCGCACGTTGACGAGCCCCAGGCGACCAAATGTTTCCTCAGATTTCGGCCCATAATATCCCAGAATTGCCGTTTAATGATGTTTTGACACGAATGCAGAGTAAGGTGTGCACTTAGGGTGGTGTTTCAGATGGCTATACCGGAGGAGCAGAACGGTACTACACGGAAGAATCGCTCAAGTGCAGCATGCTACAAGCAACCAACGTATCCCACTACGGCTGACTGCGAAAATTACGGCATATGATTTGAGGCTACCCACGAAAATTTATATTGAAACTCTAGGTTCTAACAAGCCGAGCAACAACGGCATATACAATATTATAATTTATATGAAAATGTCGCGAAATGGTATTCAAAATAGTGCGCAAGTTACTTAAGCTCTGAGACCATTAATCTACCCAAACTAACCCAAGTAAAGACTTCTGAAACAACCTCTAACCCTATGCCCATATTAACAAGAACAGTACTCAGCGGCCTCTTATAAGTGTACCACTACCTCGACATTGTAGCGCTTTAGTATCAAGAAAGTCGACGACATGAAGACACCACTGCTTCCCAAACCATATACGTTCTCTTTTTTTGTAAGGTGATTAGCACTATTAGCTTACTTCAAGCATTTTTCGTTCTCCCAGTACCTGTGCAACCTCCTTCACTGATCTGACTGATATTAGATGCGATTTTAATGGTGCTACTCATACAAGTACAAACGTTCGAAAATGAATTTGCCCTAAATATTCCCGTATGCAACAACACTATAGTTCATTAAAATTCAGAGATCCTAAAACTGAAATCTTTAGTACCGGAGGTTGGCAATGCGAAGACGCGATTAGCGTTCTTACTAGACACTCCCCTCCCTTTCAATTGTAAATGAACGTGTATTCAGTTTTGCGGTCTGTCCCTACATTGGCTTAATGCTAACTGCCCTATCATCGTTGGTCGTCATGAGGAAGTTTTCACCGTAATTATTGCTACTAAATCTCGCGCTTTCCTTTTTTTAATTTCACGCAATTCCTGGGAAGTTAAGAAAGATGTGTCCCTAGCTAGAACATTGGCATACCTAACTACACTGTCCCCACTTGTAACGTACATTTATGCTCTGTTGCACAGTTAGGTGTCATTGCCTCGCAAATTTTCACTTCTTCATTGCTTTCCAAGCTAATATGAGGACTGCAACACAACTCTGAAATATGCTCATTGACTAATCTTTTAAATGCAAAGCATTTTTTGGTCAAACTTTGCTACTCTGTCTGTCTCTGTCTGTCTCTGTCTGTCTCTGTCTGTCTCTGTCTGTCTCTGTCTGTCTCTGTCTGTCTCTGTCTGTCTGTCTGTCTAACGCCTTGAAGGTCTCACGGCAGTTTCGTTAACTAAAATACGCACAGTATGAAAGAGTCTATGACGAACATAAATAATCGGTCTTGACATGAATATCATGGCATGCGTCTAACGTAAGTCATCACACAGCCGCCTATGTCTTAGTGCTCTCATGGTCGTTTCGTTAACTTGGTAGGCACACAAATTGGCATAATATGACTAGAACGTATCAGCAATGATCAATGATAGGGCATAATTAGATATCATGACACGAATGTCATGTAGGTCATGAAACAGCCTCCATCTTGGTGCTCTCATGGTCGTTTCGTTCACTTGGTATCTACAAGAATTGGCATAGTATGTCAAGACTGTATCACGAACAGAAATGACAGGTCATGACAGGAAATTCATGATTTGCGCGTCATGTACGTCATGAAACAGCCGCCTACGTCTTGGTATGTACCAAAATTGGCATAGTATAAGAGTGTATGACGAAAATAAAAACTCGCTGCCCTTCCATTCTGTGAAGAAGGATGACCAAGGAGGCTGTGTATGTGGGCTCCTTAATGGCGAACTGCACAGCTGCAGCGGGTTGACGTATGGAGAGTCTTTAACGCCTGCTTAACCTCCGCTGCGGGTCTTGGGGATTTTGTTTTTCCGTGCGGACACGATCCTGGGGGAACTAGCGCTTAAGAGCTCTCCTGTAATTGATTGGTCATGTCATGGGTGCCATTCATGACATGCTTGTCATGTAGGTCATCAAACCTCCGCCTACATCTTAGCGCTCTCACAGTCGCTTCATCAGCTTCGTAGGCTACGCGCACACTGCTTCGCATAACATCGACTCGCACAGGGCATGGGATCTGCCAGATTTTAATGTTGTCGTATAGTCTATCGGTGGCCTACACAGGGATGTAGGGAATGACAGCCGCCTGAAGCATGAAATACACGTAGCCCCGCAGGGGCGCCTGCGTCAGCAGGCGTTTGGTGTGTTGCGACACCGCGTATCCGAGCAACGAGGCTTGGCCCCTCCCGCCTTCTCCTTTCTATCTCTTCATCTTTTTCTACAACACACGCACACGCAGTGACGCACACACACACACACGCACAAAGGTATGCACGCACACACACACGCACACACACGCACACACACGCACACACGCATAAAATACATGCAGCTCCAGTTTTTGGCAACCTACAGCAGACGTTGAGAAAAACTACGGAGCCGATATCCAGGAAATCAAGACGAGAATTGGAGGTGAATAGGGCTAGGACAAAACGAGAACAAATGGGCATCATTGGGAGATCAAAACGAGATCATCCGAGGAACCAGTCAAAATTACGAAAATGCACTCTCCTTCCTTCAACTCCCTGTACAGAACTACAATACATAGGCTAGTTACTGCGCGAAGAAGTTAAAAATATATTTCTTCCGATTCCAACGGTAGCGAGCAGAAGGAGTCCCAGGTGAAAGGGGTACAAATGTCAGTCTCGAACCACTAGGCGCTATGGGAGGCCGCCCTTCTCAGCCAGGACCTCACCGATCAATTTTGGGGCGTCTGGCACGCCGAGGATACCAGCCGTGTCAAACGCCTCGGGCCGTCACCTAGATTGGGGTGGTTATAGCTCCACTCCGAAAAATTCGCCGAACATTTTGAATAAAGTTTTCAATCACTCACTTCAATTTCTTACTCTTGCCTGCTTACAACATCACTCAAGCTGCAATTTCTTGTACGCAGAAGTTTAATTGGTCAGTTCGAATAGCGACATTGAAAACAGAAATACAGCACCCCATACAATTAATTCATTTTCGGCGCTGAGATATGGTTACCTGTGTTTTCAACGGCAGAAGCCCGTGAGTTACACAGCGCGGATTCTGCGCCACCTCCAAAATATGGCACGACGCTGCGTGGCCAGGCCGGCACCGTCGGGCGAGCCTCGCATGGTTATGAGGGTTAAAATGGTCGTGAGTAAACGTCGTAATTACTTCAACCAGTCTTCCTTTCAGTAAGGCATTCCATACTTGCATATACGTGAGGTTCCAGAAGCATGGGCAATTTTTTTTCGTAATGAGCTCATAAAAATACATCGCTTGTAGCCAGTATTTCCTTAAGAACTTTATCTAGAGGAGTCCTCAAGTGTGATTCGAATACCGGCTTCTGAAATGAGAGTACGTCGTTGACAGACACATGTACGAATCATAGCAGGTCAAAAACTTCGGCAGAGGTTGCGCAGGTTTCGAAGGAAAATTGGTAGTACCTTGTCTGCAATACGTCCTCTCATTTTCCTTTGTCTTCGTCTACAACGGGCTATGTCTGCTGATTGTAATAGATGAAAAAGAGCAAGAACATTGTGAAGCATCTGATGCGCATAATATTCGATGATGCAGCATATATATTGGGTCAAGGTTAGCGCGCTGAAGAAACGGACATGTTCATTTTCGCTTCCAACAATGTCTTGTTCTGCCCGAGGTATGTAACGGAGCGTAATAATCTTCCGAAGAGGTCAAGATTGCAGAATCTTGCGTGGTCAGCTCCCTTATTTCCACGAAGTCTTGCATGCATTCAATACCGAGTTTCATAAAGAAAAGTGCGCCGCATATGCAAGCACTGCAATAGGATTCCTCTACCACTAAATGCTTTTGGCTCGACGATAAAAAAATTCATTTCGTATGAATTGGCCTTGCAGAGCTGGGAATGAACACTTTTTATGTGCTTTGATAACATGCAGGTGTCTATTCCAGCGGTAGCCCTAGTCACCTGCACCTGGGGCCCACAAGCAGCATCGATCACAAAAAGCCGAGCACAAGCCGCGCTGGAATGGTGGAGGCATCAGCAAGCTTACAATACGGAGCCAGGTAAGGCGACATTAAGAAAAGTTTCATTGCAACTCGAAGACTACAGGGAATGCTTACTGGAGTTCAACTGTGCCTGCCCCCTCTAAATGTTCAAGGGGAGCATAGGGTTTCCTACAGTATACTTGAGGGTACTCTGACACATCAATCGTTGAGCCATCATCGGAATGATGCGAAGTACATAGATTTGTCTGATTATTCACACGTTGTTGCGGAGCCGTTTATTAAGCTTTGTCTGCCTTCATTATCGTAAATTTCAGAGCGAACTATGTACTTCGAAGTGAGGAAGACTGTGCAAATACGTACAATGTGTACTAATGTAAACGACTGAGCTTGTCGAGGTAGCCAAAGCGAAATGCGCCAAGCGTCTCAAGGCACTGGCTTGCCCGCAATAACTATATAAAGGCGTTTCACATTGCTTGTTGATACATGCGTCCATCGCGTAATAGTTTAAATATTGAACCCATGTGCATAGAGGTGCTGTGTTCGAATCCTGCCGTCGGACAATCTTAATATTATTTATTCAATTATTCATTACGCAGGACAATGTTGAAAATAACCAGTTTACAAAGTCACTATGACGTTCGAAGCCAGGAGGGGGAAGTTAGGGCAAATCCATGTACCTACCACAATTCCCATGCTCCCGTAAAAACTAGCGCCAGAGTTATTGGTTACTGTCCGCCATGAACAATCGCGAAATGACAGGCGTCAGTGTTTCGTTGGGCGAGCTTTGAGTTCATAGGCCGAACATATTCCACAATGTCTCGACAGTTTCAGGGGACCAATTAATGGCTTATGTTAGGTTCTGGGTTACTTGCTGCTTGCGTGGAGTATTACCTGGCTTCACTTTTTTTAACGTCATTGTGTGCACATTGCGTCAGTTCTCTTACCGCATTCAAAGTGTGTTGTTGGGAACTCGGATATACATAACTCAGTCTATACCCTCGGGCCCGCATCCAAGTGTATTCAGTCTATACATAAGAGCGCCTGCTTGGGCGACTCTTGGCACACCCATAAGTTCAGTATATTGACTTTTTTACCCGAAGGCAAATCACAGTATGCGCTTAAGAAACAGCGTGATCTTGCAAAACAGAAGCTATGCAGGTTCCGACTATATTACTTAGAAGAGACACTGGCGCTGCACTGTTTTGTTGAATGCATTGTAATGCGTGATGGGGTCACTTTGGATTGGCATCGTTCTCGCAGAGCCAGGACAGTTTCAAAGCGCGCCTGGCAAGCGAAGCAAAATGACAGTTAAGATATTTTCCTAAATCAGTACGTGACTAGCTGCTTTTTCTGTATTGCTGTATACGCAAAAATATTACTCATCAGGAGGGCATGTACTTTTATGTCCAAGTATGTGAAACCACACAGTGTCAGCAGGTCGCTCAAGTTCGGGAACAGAGATTTCCGTAAGCATTGCAACAGTTTGTCAGCGTAAGCTATGTAATGTAGGTGGGAAAACTTTATCGAAAGATCTACTGCCGGTGAATAAAAACATTTTACGAATGTTTCATTTGAAGAAATCTATATCAAGGCAGCCATAAACATGTTTCAGGTTATGCAACGTTCTAGATAACGCCGTGGACCTCAATAATATCCCGACATTCCATAGGCATCACGATGTCCGACAGAAAACTCGCATACACGGTGTCCTTCTAGGTAATATTGCGAGAAAATGTATGATAGGAACTATCGAGGCCTGCTCGTAATTATCACCAAGACCCTTATGTCCCAAGTATGACGACACATCTGTAGCCCAGGCAGAATTCTGGAAGTCCCTTGAACATCTGCAAGTAGGAGGGTGACCAAGAGGCGGCGAACAGAGAAATCCTTGTTACACACTGGTTTCCCGCTCATGCATTGTTGTAGGTGGCCTGATCAGTGCTTCGGAAATCACTTGTAATAGAGAGTGGCGTCAAGGAACGTTCACTTTGGGACAAGCACCTGTAGCCTTCTTCGCAAGTTCTGCTCATAAAGGCATCGCTGTGACCGCCAGTATTTGTGGTCGTTAGGTTAGGTATTAGGCGTGTTTTCGCACTAATGTAACATTAAGTGTTCCATTAATGCGCGAGTCGTTATTCAAATATACAATGTCTGTAATACCATGATATCGACTTTATTTATTTATCTTATACCTTGGTATAGATGTAATCGCTAGGCCCTTTGTCTTGCCAAATAACTTTTTTGTTCAAATTGATCTCGTAACTGGCAGCATATTGTATCAGATCAATAAATGCGTGTACCCTATTGTTGCAGGGTGCGAACGTTTCAAGGGGACTTGTGCTCATGAGTTGCATCAACTTGCCGAAATGTTGGCCTCGGAAACAACCTTTGTTACGCCACTGTTAATCACCTCAGGCCTTATTGTTCATTTGTTTGCTGTTCTAGAAATCCTCAGACCACGCGGGCTCACCAAAGCAACACGCAGTACTACCCGACTGCAGGCACATCCACCATCCAGGGTACGTGTGGGAAGGTTTTTAGATGTTGGTCTACCACGCCTCGTCTTGCTGGTGATTGAGGAAGCTGATGTCTCGTATCGCACACGATACATTTAAACAGTATCCCCGCTTGCTCTCAGATGCACGGGTCTGCGCATGTAAATCTGAGCACAATATTCTAAATTGAACTGTCGTTCCATGAAATTAGGTTCCCCTGTGACAAGATCAGACTATTCGCTGCGTTGATCAAGCTGCACGCACGTGTGCGATTCTGTTCTAATCGATAGGATAGTTTGTAGATTATACTTGAGCAATTCCTGATGCCCATTTACCAGACTTATGGTAACTATATGTGCATTTATAATGTTTAGCGTTCCCAATTAAAGAGGCGGAGTGCAACATGCGCTATAAGACGCTACCTGGCCATGTGACATAGATTTTTCGCAACTACGACAGAGGTTGTCCAGGTTTGCGCTTCAACATATCATGTCCACGTCGCGACGAATGAAATCAGTGGTAACGCACCTCAAGCCTTCCAGTAGTAGCAATGCTTGTTTTTGGAGCTCTTTATTAAAGTGCGTAATCGCATGATCAGTTCAACTCGGCTGCGCATCTAGTTGTTACCTTAGACTTGAAGAAAAAAAATCCTACAATATAGTCCTAATAATTGGAGGGAATGTAGAAACACCAGACGCAGACGAAGACAGCTGTGCATTATTGTATAACAATTTCGACAATTTCTTCTACAGATAAAAAAGGCTTTAAAAACCTGAGGCTACGCTGGATCCATCCTCGACATGACCACGTGTCCGAAGCTAAGCTCCATTTCTTGAAGGAATGAATTGTGCACACACGTACACCATAGATGTACGGGAAAACTATGCGGGTTTCTGAGAATGAAAGCTTTGCAGTTGACAAAACAAATGTTTTTTAACCGCATGGCGGATGAGGACAAATCTTTCTTGGCCTGGCGGATGACAATTTTCTCTTTCATGAACCTTTGCTTGCATTTCGAGATAAACACATAGGCAAAAGATGGAGAGCTTATGTTCGGGTTCACCTAAGCCAAAGCCGTTGATCTTACAAAAAGCTTTCCCATTTAGTGAGATAAACTAAAGATAAGCAGCCAATACGAGTCCAATAAATTACTATAGAACCATGCGGCTTTCTTGTGGTTAAATTTTTCAATAACAGCAGAACACCCGTATGTAGCCATTGGTCTACACATGCACGTTCAATCTTATTGTGTGATAAGCCAAAGCGATGGTTAACGCCTAGTAGCCTATCGAGAAGATAATGCTTTATCCAAACACCAGAAGGGAGCAAACAAAGATCAGGCTTTGTAAGATCAACCATGCTCTAGACTTGGCATCAAAGACCAAGGAACAAAACAATGAAGAACTCCCAATACGCGTACTTGTCTTTTTCGTAGCGCCACGTTGGGCCTTCCAGCTTTTGTTGCTTGCATTTAGAGAAGCATTCCAGACGGAAGCACTGCTGTTAGGATTTATTAGCATCAAGACTATTACGAAAACTTATTGGTCCCCTCGCGTTCCTAGCAGGGAATGTGACACAGTGTGGATCCAACACCTCTGATTTCAGGGTATACACACAACAGAGAAACCGGAAGCACCAGTTTCGCACTTCCAGTCTACAGCAACAGCGGCGGTGGCAAATACGCAGTGGCCAGTACAAGCGACGCGGGCACGGAGGAAGCATCGGGCATTCTGGGAATTGATGCCAGGTAAGCCAAACTTCTTTAGGAATTCCTTTCAATAGATCAACTAATTTAGACGTCATGGAACGCCGTATATGGCACAGCTATGCTTGAATTGACGAACTTCTGCGATGGATTGAAGTTCTGATGCCTGAAGCTCCAAGCATCAGTTCTTCTTTTCACAATATGGTGCTGGCTTTAACAGGAAGCTTTATCTGGGGATCTGCTACCTAGGGCGTAAATGCGAGAAAATGAATTGTCTTGCTCCGCAACCACCGCAACAACATTGGTACACCTTGTGTCGTATTAAAAGATATCATAATATTGAAATTAAGGGAATTTCATTTTCGATTTAAGGAAATTGAAACTCAAGTATGGAAATTACAACTTAATTAGGCTTCAAAAATATAACGATGATTTAAACTGCCCTAATATCACATTTAAAGTGCCCAATATTGATGTATTACACAGCACTCAAAAATAAACTATTTTATGAGTAGATACTTAAGAAATGCTCGCATGAATGCCAACTATTTTACGCGTCTATTTTACGATTGGTAATTTCAGAATTTTTTCTAGTTCGAAACCAAAACCAAAATTAATATTCAGTCAATTCTTAGAATTTAACTGCATCATTCAAACGCAATATATTTCAACGGAAATCACACGGAAGATAATAAAGAACACTGTTCCTTTGCCTTGACGGGTTCTCATTATTCATTTGCCCACGAGGTTCTAACCTTATAAGGACATAAGCCAGTCTAGAGGTCGGCAAAGCTGACATGATTTACAATGTAAACCAGAAGAGTTGAGCAGGACCATACCATTCAATTAACCATGTGAACAACAATAGTAATAAATATAGGTATAAAATAGCCCATTACCCACACAATAGCAAACAATGTTCACCTAAAGCTTAGCGCAAATATTTCTTAAGAGCAAGAGACAGTAAAGCATACATTCACAGGGTGCGCGTGAACCTGCTCCCGAGCAACGCGCCTGTGCGCCTTAAGGATTCTGCAAGAAAACGTCTCCCTTTGAAAGGGCACTGATCCTCATGAGTTCCGCCCCCATGTCGAAACGTTGGCTTCCGCTAAAATCGTCAGCTACCTTAGTTTACCATTGCAGGCCGCACTGTTCATGTGCGTATCTTTCTTGCATTTTAGAATTCCTGACGCCACCGACGCTGAGCCATGGAGTACGCAGTACTACGCAGCTCGTGGCACAACTACAGTCTCCGGTAGGTGTGGGGAGACTTTCAGCCGCTGGTATACAACGCCTAACCTTGCACGTGACTCAGCACTCTGTCTGCAGTCGTATACGACACATTTCTAGAGCATCGCCGCTGGCTCACGGGTGCGCGGTTCTGCACCTGTCAATCTGTGCTCTACATTCTGCATAGTTTCTAATACAAGAAATGTAACTGTTGCCTCGTGAACTTAGGCTCACAGTTGAGATGATCCGATGTGGGAATCGCTATGGCAATAACGCTACTCGTGTCTGTAGGGTACTGTACTCCTGCTAGGACAGTACTAGTAAGCCAGTAATTGAGAGTAAGCAGGGATTCCCAGTTTGCTATCGTGCCGACGTCGCTAAAAAACAGCAGCAAGGCTCCTTCACCTTTGCCATTAGAAGAAACGTTTTTTTTCTAGGGGCTGCTTATTGTTGATTGAACTGTTTAACTGCATGATGAATTAAACTGTGCTGCACCTCTTGTCCTTACCTAGTACTGCCCAGTAGTGCTACATGTAGTCTCAATATAGTCTGAAATATTACCGAAAGTGGACGCGGAGGAGCCCGAGGCAATCTTCTATCCTCCTCGTCCTATGTTCCTTTATATGCTTTATGTGACTTTAGTCGAACAAATGAATGAATGAACGAAATTGCATGCCCCCAAGCACTCTGAAATTTGTCTTCCGGGTCCTTAACAACATCGGAGTGCTGCAACGCTAGAAATCCATGAAGAGCGCTTTGTACAGTTGTAGCTCGGAACACATAATCAGTCCCCATGTTTTCCATCCATTGCTTTTAAACCTGAAGGTCCACTAGACTCAAGATTGACGAGTTTTTGACCCACGAAATCCAACTTGGGCGAAAAGGAACAACTCAGGGGGCGGTGATCTCCCCGACGCTGTTCAACATCTCCCTGATGAACCTGTCGAAAGCCTTCAACAAAATCCCTAACATTAACCACACTATATACGCGGAGGACATCACCATCTGGTGCTCCAGCGGGTGTGAGGGTCAGGTCGAGGGTGCTTTGCAAGAGGCCATCGATGTGACGGAGCGGTATCTTATCCCCACCGCGCTAAGGTGCTCGCCCGCTAATTCCGAGCTCTTGCTCTACAAGAAGAGGCCCAGAGGCGGTTCACACCGCTCCTGGAAGCCAGCAACAGAGAGTCACTTTACATTATTACCGCGGGTAGAGACTATCAGGCTCTTAGGAATGTTTTATCGAGTCAAACGGGGCCAATGAAGCCGCCCTCAAGCGCTTCTTCCAAGACCGAAAGCGCCCTCGGCCTGATCCGAAGAATCGCCAACAGGTACCGCGGAATCAGGGAAGACAATCTGATCCGGATTATCCACGCCTTCGTGCTATGCCACCTCGCTTATTCAGGGGCTATGCACAACTGGCTCGGATCGGCGCGCAACAAGATCAATGCCCTACTCAGAAGAGTCTTCAAGCTTGCCCTCGGCCTTTCCATTCGAACGCACACAAAAGACCTCCTCAATTTGAGAATTCACAACACGTTCGAAGAAAACATTGAAGCCCAAGAATTTTCCCAGTTCCTCAGACTCTCCGGTACCACAGAGGGCCGAGCCATACTTGGCAAGCTGGGACGTAACCCCACGGTCGTCAGTCTCGTCCCTGTGAAGCTGCCCAGCGACGTAAGATCTAAGATTTACATACACTGGATGCCACGAAATATGCATCCCGCCTACAATAAAGGACGAAGACGAGCCAGGAGTAACGCTCTGCTCGCCAGTGACCGTTTGAACAAGGACCAAACATGCTTCGTAGACGCTGCTTCGTACGTTGAAGAGGCCTTCTCCTCAGTGGTCATCGACTGTGATTCTAAAATCCTTCGCTGCGCTACCATCCGCACTTCTAATTCCAGCGTTGCAGAGCAGGTTGCTATTGCTCTTGCATTGACGGACAGTGTACATGACACGATATATTTGTATTCTAAGGCCGCTGTCAGGGCCTTTCAGATGGGAATGGTGGCTCCCCAGGACCTACGTATCATCCAAAGTGCCAAAGACGTGAAATATCACTCTTTGACCTGGTTCCCTGCGCACCTTGGAACCTTTGAGGGTGCCTCGATCAACCCCAACGAGGAGGCGCGCTCGGCTGCACGAGGTTTAACTGACCGTGCGATGGGCAACGTGTCCTCTCCGGGGCGACCCGAGCCTCTCTGTTCGTACAACGAAATCTGCAAATATAATTATCTGTCAAGAAGACTCGTACCTTTGCCGCACTCCTCGCTGTGCAGGGCCCAGGCAGTCACTCTCAGACTTCTGCAAACAAGCACTTACCCGAGCCCCGCAGCGCTGCACACAATGTACCCCGAACGGTTCCCAAGCCCGGACTGCCCTCTGTCTGGTGATTATGCGGGCTTCGAACATGTCCTGTGGGGCTGCCCCTCTGCCGGTCTCCCTTTCACCCAAAAGTAAATGATGCAGCTAATTAGGGCCCAGGATCAGACCTCTAAAATCCTGGCAGTCCAGAGGGCTCGCGAGAGGGCCGTCAGGTTTCACCTGATGGTCCCCGAGTGGGCCTAGCCAGGTGACGTGGAGTTTGCTTACGTCTATAGTGGACCAATTAAAGTTCTTTTACTCACTCGCTCGCTGTTTACGAGCCTGTTGCAAAAGTCCTACCCACAGCATAGTATCATATTTCATAGCCCCGCATGTTATATCATTTTTACCACTTTAGAGGTAATATCAGATGTATCCAAAACTATGTTATCGTTTTTATTGCCCTATTAGATTTCAAAGCTTCATATTGTTCATGTTTTAGAAATTGTTCCATATTGAACATTTTCTATAACAACATTCACAGCCCAAACAAAACTTCGTTTGCTCTGGTCACTATATTTGAACTGATTCTTTTAAGTGCAACAGACCTCGGCAAATTTAGTGCAATGGTTACCGCGAACTTTTCATATATTTAGACAGAATCGCGAGAGCTAAACTTTAGTTTTCTGCACTACTAAGGAGCTTTACTGTAACGAGAACGCGGCCTTTACGGTTAAGGCAAGTTAGGTTTGTGCAAAAGCTAGCTTACGAAATTTTGCACATTTTCCATCGCCACCTTAGTAAGGCCTGAAATATGCTTATTGCTGCATATGTAGAGCCAAGATTTGACTCCGATTACAGACATAACAAAACTTGCAGGACGCTTTAGCTTCGCCTTTAAGAGTGGACCGCGATACCATTCAAATATCCCTGGCTGCTTCTCGTGCTTCTCGGTAACTGCAGTTTATGTAACCGTAATGTTTACTGGGAAACGCTGGCGGTAAAAGCTATGCAACAAAGCGAGCTTTCTGGAAGAAACCCCGCTTATTACGTGGGCCGTGGATTCTCGGTGGTGGATACGCCACTGCCCGTGGTACAAGATTGGCAGAAACGCAGGAAAATTGCTTTGTGCTTGAGTTTCCGCGTAAAAGAATGTTTTCTCGTACATTCAAATTACAATCTGGTGCTATCACATGTGTTGGTTGCCTGTAAGTCGTACTTTACTATGCTTCTGACGCATTTTACTTGAATTCATTTAGTTCCGTAACGCATTGGCGTTACACGGAAGACCTGCGTGATTCGGTATGTCTGATTCGGAATGATTTTTTGCTCACAAGACGGTCAACGCCGGCGCCGGACGCAGACACCGAATTATCTGCTACACGAGGCCCTTAGTGCTATCCCGTTAAAAATGCCTATTCTCATCTTCGGCATGGAACACTGTGGTGTTCTATTCTGCTGTACTAAATACAGCACATATTTTGGGGGAAATTCAACCGTGCATAAGTTCCGTCACGCACGTCTTTCGTCATATGTATTGAAGGCATATTTCCACAAAGAGCACCGCATACGGAAGCACTGGTCAGGTTACCCTATCACTAAAACTCAACTAAATCTCCGTGTTTTTATTTCTGCACGACATGTTCACGCTCGTTGAATGACCCTTGCAGAGTGACTAGCTAACACCTCTGTTATTCTCTCAGGCCATACACATGTCACCGAAAGCGGAATCACCAGTTCCCCACCTATGGTGTCCAGCAGCAGCGTCAATCACGCACAGCCCAGTACGAGCCGCGCTGGAATAGAGGAAGCATTGGCCGTTCCGGAAAACATCGCTAGGTGAGCCACGTTTCGAAAAATTTCTTTGCACAAAGCAAATCACAGGTGGTGCGTAATGCTGCCCGTGGTACAACTACGCCTCCACTGTGGCACTTTCGCTATGGAGGAGAGCTCTGATACGTGAAACGCGCACAAAATCAACCGTTATTCAAAACACACGGCATGGTGGATGTGGTGCTCATATGCTTGTCGTGCTCAGCGCTCTTGCAAGTTTGTCAAACGCGTACGTAGTACGCCATATTCGTTTCCAAAGATAGTAAATAGAAAGGCGTCCGTCTAAAGACAAAATTAAATTATGCGGTTCTTCGTGCCGAAACCTCTTTCTGATTATGAGACACGCCGTAGTGGAGGACTCCTGAAATTTCGATCATCAGGGGTTCTTCAACGTGCACCTAAACCAGGCACGCCAGGACGCGGTGTTTTCGAATTTCGCCCCCATCTAAATGCGGCCGCCGTGGCCGGGATTCGATCCCGCGACCTTGTGGTCAGCAGCCTAACACCATAGCCACTGCGCAACCACGGCGGGTGTCTAAAGTAATCGAGAAATGCAGTGACAGGCCATATTGCTTGGGTGACGTTCATTTCAAACTGCAGCGATGACTTTCAATTATTCGACTATATGCTAAATGCTCAAATATTGTGCCGCTTTATGACTTTCGCTTACCAAGGTAACCTATGAGCCTGGAGGCATGATGACTGTATGATGCCAACGCAATGATGGAATAAGAAGGAATGATATTATGAGGTCACCGGATCGAATCCCGGCCACGACGGCCCCATTTCGATGGGGGCGAAATGCAAAAACACCCGTGTAGTCAGATTCAAGTGCACGTAAAAGAACCCCAGGTGGTCAAAATTTCAGGAGTCCCCCACTACGGCGTACCTCATAATCAGATCGTGGTTTTGGCACGTAAAACCTCATAACTTAATTTAAATTTTAAGGAGCGATATTGATGTAGTGGTAATGTCCTACAATGGCGACGACATGGCGACAATGACAGGTGCAATTTTAAGTCATGATCATGGTATAACAAGGACGACATGACGATGACGGTAAGACAACCGCATGAAAAAGCGACAATGACGACGACTGCAGCGCCAAGGTGGCAAGATGACTATACCGTATGACAACGAATGCATGATAGCGTCTCTGTGACGACGACGCAATGACAACGTTGGCATAACAACGACGGCATAATCCCGACACGATGGCGACAGCCTAACTGCGGCCTAATAACGAACAAAAAATGACGTCGATACATCGACCAGGGTGGTGCGACTGCAAGACAACAATGGGATTGTGACCCTGAAGTCACGACAGCGGCTGCTACTGTGAATCGCGTCCCCCGCGTCACCCACGCGCTGCCTCTCGCGATCTCCCATTTAGCGAGGCAGTCCCGCCATACTTGGCTCCGTTTGCAACGTGCCGCACGAGACACTGTCCGCGCCAGCCAATATATCGCTAAATGAAAACACGTATAGAGCTGGCCTCAAATTAGGCATTAGGAATTAACAGAATCGTCGGGGAACGTTCTTGTACGGTAAATAGAGTTTACCTTTGTACGTGCTGCTCAACCCCAGGAAAATAAGCAGTGCTTTAAGTCGCATTAAAGTTGACGTTGATCGTGAGAAGAATTCTGCCTAAATGTTGATTTATATATTTCTTCAGGTAAAATTTTGCTGTTCTCTATGAAATAAATATTTACTTAATTTTATCGATTTATTTTATGTGGTTTATCTACCTCCTTTTACTTAAGTACATATTGCGACATAGATACCACATAAACCAGTAGAGTTAATGAGCAAAACGAGAACAAGGTGAAAGCTGGAGCTTACGTTTCGACAAGTGGACTTGTGTACTCCCGCCTTCCCCGTGTTTTCCAGTAGAGTTAAGAAAGGCTTACAAAGTAACATCACGTGGATTGAATCCTGGCACATATTTGGCTTAGTCGCCTTAACAAAAGTAGCAGAATAAATGCGACTACACCAACCTAATTCTCAAACAGCTCCAGGGGCGCACCCAGAGAAAAACAACGGGATGGCGCGCTGCCTCTCAAGGGCAGAAAAACAATTAGGTTACCTCGTAAACTTGCCCTGCAGTTCCAATTGTTCATATACTAATGTACCACATATAGAAGGTAGAAGTAATAGCTAGAAATGTTCATTATTTTAATGAATAAAACCAAGTATGTACCACTAAAGCAAGAGAAATAAAGAAATGTACAGGTTATCTATGTTACACTAAAGCAAATTGCCATCAGTGTTGAAATGGATATTTAGTGATTTCATAAGTTTCCCCCTTGGAACCCTGAATAATTAACGAATAATTTACCGGGATTCATTTGGCTCTATCAAAGGAAATTTGATTGTTTGATAGTTCTAATTTCTTCATTAAATAATCCGGTATTGAGGCCGGCCAAGCTGGTATGATTCCAAATGACGTACAAGGTAACACCACACGAATCGAACCAAACCATAACATTTCATGAATTATGTAAACAGCCGCTACCAGAATAAATAAAAGTATACAAGTAAAAAGCCATTAACGCAAGGATAGCGACCAATGTTCATCTAGTGTTTAGCGTAGAGATTTAAATGAGTAACAGGCTGCACAAAAGACATGCACCATACGCGCTGTCTCTGCTCTTCTACCCGTTGTATTTTTCTTCACTAACCGGTAGAAAAGATGTCGTACCAGCAGTGCCTTAACACAACGCTTGCAGTGTTCATTATCTTACCCAGAAAAACAATAGAAAATACTAACTTCTTCGGTAACATATTTGATCCATTGTACATGAAAACACTGAAGCATTTGATGTATTTGTGCTTGCTACGTATGGGGGAAATGATTGCGTGTGTGTCGTTCTCACGATACCTTAGTTAGGAGCGGTGTGCAATTCGAATGCGAGTCAAATATTAAATGACTTCATACAAACATTGCAGGCAATCTTGAACCCGGAAGTGGTTTATTGTATTCGATGTGAAGGACTTCATTTGATTCCACATACACTTGTCAGAATTAAAGCGAATAGTTCGCCTTTGCGCCATTTCCATTTCTTATGGTGGAGACTCGAATCGCTAATTGCAATGGTTTATACCGACAAGAAAGGGGCTCTTGTGCAGTGAGAGAAAAATATCATCGTGTTTAGATCTGCTAATTCCTTATTTAACCACCCTTACCAGGCATTTCTTCTCCGTTCCAGTGGGAAGAAATACCAACACCACGCTTTACATACTACATCATTATGAATCGCCCATGTGAGACATGCACGGGTCTTCTTATTTTCAAGTTTAGCCATACAGACCATCAAAGGCAGCAGTGTTCAATTTACCCAAACTAGAGCCACAATCGAGCGCCCAGATTAAATGCGACGCCTTATCATTAACGCAAGATTTTGTTTGTCAACCTCTCAATTGTTAACATGTGTTTTTCTCCTTTCGTAAAAAGAGTGGGCCGTTTTGAGCTGCTTTGTCTGTGTCCTTGCAGGAATGCTCCTGGAACCGGAGGAAGGGAACTGCGAAAGTTGTGCAGTGTCTGTGGGACCGTTTCGAACACACCAGACGCTTTACACGGGCGCGCCAAGGAGCCCACGGATGACACAGCCCAGATTTGCAAAGCCTGTGATCAATCGTCTCTGAGGATGTCTAAGGCTGTCGAACACTGCCACAACCTCACTGGCAAAAAACACAAATGCGAAGCCTGTGGCAAACAGTTCCACCGGTCTTGTGATCTAGCTGAACATCAGCGTACGCACACAGACGAGAGACGCTACAAATGCGAAATATGTGAAAAAATGTTCCGGAAGGCTGGTCATCTATGTGACCATAAGCGCACGCATACAGATGAGAAACCATACCTTTGCATAACATGCGGGAAAACGTAAAGTGGCCGTCCAATCTCCGTAAACATGAGCGCACTCACGCAGAGGAGAACCGCCATGCATGCCAGAAATGTGCTAAATCATTTGAAAACAAATATAACCTCAACAGACATGTAGACACGCAATGTGGAAACAGCGCTTTCATTTGCGAAATCTGTAATCAATTCTTTATGCACAAATTAAGTCTCCTTCGTCACCGCCGAAGAAAGCACGCGGATAAAACACCATATGACTGTACGCAGTGCGGATGTCGATTTGCAGACCAAGAAACACGCGATAGGCATGTGTGCCAGAAGGAACGCAGGATGTGAACGATGCCGTCTGGTTTTTCGAAATTGCGCGACAAGACCTCGTCGCCAGAAGTATTTGTGATGCTTCGATGTCGAAAGATACTGCAGGTCCTGGCCAGCGCTCACTGCCTCATGAACTATCTTGTTCGTGAATGTTGCTTTATCAAACTGACTTTCAGACAAACCCTAATTGGCTGCAAGATAGTGTTTTGTGTAATTAGGTGCTGAAATCTCCACAAAAGATCAGTGACCCCCATTTGGTTTGAGAAATTTCTTGTGCAGGTCTTTTGACAGTGTACCAGCGAAGAAGATTTGATGAACCATTTTCATAATAATATTGCAGCGTAAACAGAATGGAATATCTCTTTTTAGGAAGCATTTGAGAAAGGTGGTACTGTACTCTTGTCAACTAAAATGTAATTTCTGCCATTCATCAAGGTCTAGAGCCAAAGTAGCCTTCAAGAGAAAGCACTTGCAGATGCTTTTACGACAATGCTTAACTACATCGTACGAGTTAGAAAAGTATCTGCTTGAGAAAGTTTGTTCAGTGCATTCACCGTTCTTTGGCGCCCGTATTCACACCGAAAATGTTTTCTCTATACCATAATATAATACAATGACGATAGTGAGACAGCACTAGATTTAAATCATTTGTAAATTCATTATATGACATGGTCGCCCCCTAGGAAAATTTTTAGTTGTTTTATTGTGGCAGGACTTCTGAAGTTTAATGGACAGCTTTTTATCCACTCGGAAGTCGTCTGTTTTGACTCGGACTGCTCTCTAGTAGCAGCTGTAAAATCTTTTTAGCCTGATGTGACAAACATTTCTGTGCAGAAGTGACAATCAATGTTTGACATGACACGCAAGTTCTCATTTATGTTTACATGCTTACTTTTATATATTTTTCCAGTGGACGCATTTTTCCGGCTAACAAATGTTACGTTACCGCACAGCGCAAGAACGCCCCCCCTCGTGTATCAGAACCTCCTCAATCTTTCTCACCAATCATATTTTTTTTTCTGTGCTGTGGTCGAACCTTTCATAACCAAACTGCATGCTCAATACGAATTCAAGAGTGCATTCTTGAAGGCTTGCAAGCACCAACGCTTACGCTATAATCTTCAACGAATGATGCATGAATATCCGACAAACGTTAGACGCCAATCACTGATTCGGCGATTGATGTCTACGCTCGTCGCTATCTTCCTGCCCGAATTTAACTCGTTTTGTGCCTTCCCGTTCCCCGATAAGAGTTAGTTGCGTGACTGAAGTTTCTTGCTAGTGCATTGTTCACCGTCACTACAGCGTTGCATCTCGTAAAGGTGCTTGTTGTGACCGGATACACCCAGCAAGATATGAAAACAACATACACATTGTCATAGGCTACTGAGCTTGCCACAACATACTACAACCGCCCGTGTACGCTCATGTGGCCAAGAATGCCAGGAACATCATGGCCCAATCAGCAGTCCAAATGACAACCCTTGTGTCGCCAGCAACGATCACGCTGCAAGAGCCAATGGAGCCACCGTTATCCACAGATCATCGTTTAGGATGCGGAAAGCTGACTGCAAACAGAAGCATAAATCGCCACATATAACAAATGAAAGTACGACTAGCTGCGCCAGGACTATTTCTCATTAAAAGACACCGCTAGAACGTGGTTTAAAAAACGAGACTCCGGCATAACAGCGGGGGAGCTGCTTTGCAGGGGCTTCCTACAAACATACACGAGCGCCGTGAGCAAGAAGCCGGTTAAAACCATGATATAAACTTGTGTGCAGCTACCGAATGAGCACATCGCGATCTTCACGGAAGATATCAACCGTTTGTTAGGCACGCCGACCTGACATGTCGCATAAGAAAGCGTGTTTCCTCATGCGCGGTTTGAGGCAAGAGATTAACGCCGGACTAATTCGTAAACCGGCCATTACCATCGCGAAATTTCTATCAGAAGCCACTTCGACAGGACGCTGGAAATGCGCACTCGGCAACATAGCCGCCTAGTGCTTTCGCTGAAGTGAAAAATACTGGCCCTAGGTTCCGGCAAGCTTCCAAAGCCGATTGGAGTCGTTGTACTCGAATACGTTCGTAGGATGTTCGGTTCGACGCTGTCTCAAATAGCCTTAATTGCGGACGTCGTCTGAGGGCATATCAAGAAGCCATTGTGAGCGCCTGGGTCTTCGCAGCTCAAGTAGCAAGTGATGACTACGTCGCTGTCATCCGCCGTCGACGTCCCTTTCCGCACCGGCACCAGAGTGCTGGAACTCTTGAATTCCGTCGCCAGTTGCCGCCACCAAGCCAGCCGCCCATCAGCTCACTCAACTCCCTGAGCAAGACACACAACCATGCTTCGCGCGCTAACTCTCGTCTTGAATAGCGAGTCCAGCGACCACGTTAGATTCCCAACTACTTGATGGCAACTCGGGAGAGAGCCCGGCTATTTTCCCGATCGTCCTCTCGCTGCAGTGCCCTCAGTAGAATGGCCCATTACGTGGCCAATATTTTCATGAACACATATTCAGTAGACTGCACGACGTAGCAACGACACGCTGTGGTTTCGACGAACCTCCGAAGGAAAAAAATCCCACTGCCTACAGAGGATGAGGCCTAACTGGGAGGCTATGCGATTCAGACTTCATTCGACGTCACGAAATAAGAAACGCAGCAATAATAACTAGCAACCTCCACGTGTCGGTCGATGTTCACACAGTCGCCGCTTCAGTGCACACAGTAGCCGGCTACACCATGAGGAAATCGTTCACAAGGCAGTCGGTGCAAGTTATGATTACATGATAATGCCTCCGAATCCAGGCAGCTGGAGGTCAGCTGATAACGCCGACATGCAATGCTACCGCATGTCACCGCAGAAGAAAATCTCGACGTCGTCACCTTACTGCAGCGTGCCGAAGAAGTGCTACAACCTGCTTGCCTACCCATCAAGCACTAGCCAAGGATGGACAGGCGATGCTACAATCTTCGACGAAGATATGAGGAGCAGCAGCAGCCCAGCGATCGTGTTTGGGCTTGGACCCCAACACATCGACGTTGACTGAGTGAAAAGCTATGAAGCGCTCATATGTATCAAAACATTCTCGGTCATCCTCACTGATTGAATTTGTCGCCTATGTTGTAGTGGGACCTATGGTAGTTAGATGCATGCATGACGCGCATAGTGTTGTACATTCTGGAAGGCGCACAAGCATATGCGATTACGCTGGAACCTTCGAATTATCCTTCATAAACAGCCGACGCACTTGAGTCGCAAATCAGCTTTGGGACAATCGACACATGTGCTCGGCGCTTGCATATTGCACGTGTGTGACTTGTTTTGTCGACACATGTTCGCCCAATAAAGAACTGGTTCCCTGACTAACGCTTATTGCTACTGCATGCCTCTCCCTCCCAACAACGTGACAATATTGCGGAATTACGATTATTATACCGTAAATTTATTTGGTTTATTCGGAGTTTCTAGGGGCTATGTCCCTTTGCCAGACACACCAGATTGGCTCGTTCTTTGGGATTGTAATTGGCATGCCCAACCACCGCCACTTCCCTGTATTATTTAGCTCGTGCCCGGCGCCTGCCGACCACTTCGGGGTCGGTCGACTCACGCTCGGCCTGCCACCGCTTGCATCGCTGCTCCTCCTTGCTCGCTTGGCGCTGGGCCTCTCGATGGACAGACGAACAGATACTGTTGCTCCGGGCATTTCGCGCGCAATGCCCGGAGCAACATCCAGGTAATACGAAGCCAGCGCGCCTACATTTACGTCACCCCGCAGCAACGCACTCTTCCTTTCTACTTCCAAGCGCTCTCCTTTCCCTGCACTCGGTTCCCTCTCCCAGCTCGGCAGCCTCCGACTTAACCTCGCTGATTTCAACCAAGGGGACTTGTACTCGTGCGCGTAAAAACCTTTGATCTAGCTGGAAGGCATCTGCGTTCAGTCGCAGTGCACCAATTGCAGGTGTACTAGCGGCGTCAAATTGAACGCAAATGGCGGAGCGCGTGTCCGCTTTTATTTGCAAGCGAGAAAGCAAACGTCAAAAAAACATAAGCGACAATATTGCAGTATACGGTGAGCGTCATCGCGTAGTGCGGTGCAACTGGGTGTGCGCAGTTGTCAAAGGCGGTGACTGGCCGACGGCGCGCACTGTACCTACATTTATAATTCGAGCAAGCTGTCCACTGTTCGCGTCTCAATTGACGCCCATAGCACAATATTTTAGCGCATTAATGCAAGTGAGAAAATGGGACACGGAATGAAAGGCAGCGAGGTGCGTGACTAGGCTTTGTTCTGTTTGCGACACTATACATGGAGATGTGGAAAGCATGTTCAATAAGTAGTAAAGCAGGAAACGAAAACATTTCCTTGGATATTCGAATCGTTATGTTGCTATTTAGAAACATTGATAAACAAAACATATTTTCCGGCTACCGTTCACGCCGAATTTCCCGGTTAAATGACATTTTTCTGTACAACGGGTGGTTACCATGTCCTCGATTCTGTTATGGTTGCCAATTGTAAAGCGAGACGAAAATGTCTACACATATGCCACCGGGCATAGCGCAATATATCCTGAAACTTGCAATGGCACCAGCAGAGCTCGGCATGGTATGCGGACAGAGACTTTTGTTTCAGCCAGGAACACGTATTCTACTCGTTGATTTAGTTGTCGATATAAAATATATACGACATCATGCAGTGGATCCTAACCGAGGGGAATACATAACTGACCACTTAAACATCACCCCGAGAAGTCATGTGCATACGTAATAGACCAAAGCACGGAAAGATGAATCGGAGAATTGCTGCGAGTCGGAATCGGGGAGTTGCCGTGATGTAGGGCCACCGCTATGTGTTTGGGGAATTTTTATGAGTTTTAACTTACAAGACTGTAACAGACAACATACTTCTCGCGAAATATATAAGGTCATGTCGCGTGTGAGGAAGAACTGTATAGGTTGGAGACTCCAACCCAAGTTGTCAACAAAAATAAAAGCTGTTTTTGGATCCCTCACCACGCGACGCCCACTTGATCTTGTAGTACTGCCTGCGATCGTCGAAGTACATGTTTCTGCACGAATCAACGTACACAAAAGTAACTAGAGCAATAACCAACGCTTGTCTATCGTGCCTCACTAGATTGGTTTTTAGAAAGGACCATAAAAATGGTTTACAGAACAAATCCGTAATGTAAATTGAGTCCTAAACTGAGAGGAAGCTTGTGCCTCCCGGCCTGTTATTTCAAGATGTGCGCAATATGATAAAGAGGCTAGTAGCAGACCATTACCTAGTGCCCAAAAACAAAGACTGTGACGATCTCGAATGTGTACGAAATACACAGAAGTGTAAAAAGAATGAGTGGAAGCATGTGCAGCTTCGTTCGTCGGCAAATAATATAAAGCGACCGCAAGTAGGAGTGTTGACTGAGAACGTCTTGGAAAGCTGGAATTATGAAGAGCAGCGCCAATGGCAATGCAGTCGTTGCATCTCGATGCTATTCGACAACCAGAAAAAGTATCCCATTAATTTAGCCTGACGCTTTATTGTCCATTCCACTGTGTGTACACGACGCTGTCGTTTTCACACAGTTGACGCAGCAAGTGCTGATGTGTGAGCAGGTGTTTGGTGTGCCTTCACACGAAAGACTCTAGGAAATGGGGATTGCACCCTTCGGTGCCTCATCATGCGCGACTTATTCGTGTGCAGTAGAAAGTCGCTGAGGACCGTGGAGCCCGTGCTGAGTGCCAACGCTTTTTAAGGCCCGTCGGCAGAGGCATCACGCGCTTTTGTCTTAGGCCTCACGTATGCCCCGGACTGACCCATCCGAGAAAATTAAGCGGTCGCCTTACCTCGTGCACCTCTTCGATAGCTGCTCCTTTTTTCGCCTTTCCTTATTCTCCTCTCATTTCCTCGCTTGCCAATTGTTGTGTTTCTCAGGCAGCTCAGTTCACCATTCGGTAGTGTGCCCATTCTTGGGCATAATTAATCGAGTTACAGTACCAATGTACGGCTCGCGTATGCCTTGCTACATGAAAAGTCCGGCAGTGTCCCCTAGTTGGGCTCCGTGCTGGGAGGCTGCCATTGCTATTCGAACAAAATACAAGGGTATTAGAACCACATCTTTTCTATGACTATCTGATCGTCGCTCTCAAAAATAAGGAGATGCGCCGATGAAGGCTTACCAACTCCTTCACTCGAACGAAAGACTTTCCACGGTTTTCATTTAGCACACTGCGAGAAAACTGCGAACCAAGCTAGAACGCTTTCTCCTTTTGTTGATCGCAATTCTCTCACTGACACCATAGGCGTGGGCGATAACGTAATAAAAAATGGTCAGCGGAGAACTCCTGCTCGAGGTTTGTGACAAACAGCAGTACGGAAAGTCAATCAGTCTTGCTCAATTGGGAGGTATCCCAATCACCACCATACACAACTCTTCCATGAATAGCGCGCTCAAAGCAATATTTGAGGGTAACCTCATCAATCTGAAGGAAATTGTCCTCTTAGAGGGCTGAAAAGAACAGAAGGTGACCAATGCACAGCGAATCAACATCCGGCGTACCAAAAATAAAAACTTTCCACGAAGCTTTTCATGCTGACCTTTGCATCTAGCTTTGTGTCACGGACCATAGAAGCGGGATGTATTGCATTCCAAATACGTGACAGTGCTTCCAGTGTCAAATCTATGAGCATCACACACAGAGTTGCCATGGCTAGCTCACCGGTGCAAAACGTGCTCTCCGAGGCCACCCCTCGGACCAGTGTGCTGGCACAACCCGTTCAAAGACGTGAACTGTGGTGGTGGCTATGCTGCATATTCACGGTCATCTGCAAACAGGACAAAAAAAGAAAAAAGAAGTCATCCCCACGAAAGTCGAAGAGAATATCTCATCAAGAGGAAGCTTTAGCTCGGGCGCTCCTATATAGATACGTGTAAAAGGAGAATTCGTTTTTCTCGGCAATTACTGCACCAAATTTGACGAGGTTTGTGCATTTAAAAGCAAAACTCGCCATCTAGTGACTGCTGCTTTTAAATTTTTCATTTACGTCGTCAATTTTTATTGAAAATTGGTGAAAATGAAAAATTTTGAATACACAAAACTATCACGTTTACAACTCTGCTACTCAGCAACAAAAAACGATAATACAATTGAGTGAATTGTATCTAATAGTACATCTAAAGCGGTCAAAATTTATATGTTATACATGAATGTAAATAAAATTCGCTATGATAAAATGCAGCTTTTGGAGAACCCTTGTGCGCAACGTAACAAATTCACGTAAGTTGTTAAATTGAGATATCGAATTTGCCCGCTCTCAATGATCTAAAGGTTGCCGTTTACGGACCACGATATCTGTCCTTGACGCCGAGCTATGAATTTGTAAACTTCGTGCATCTATATCATTCAAGCTTTCGAATTTTTGAAGATGTTTTTAACACAATACAGCACCTAAATCGATATTCCGCTTCCAGCAGTCACTAGAATTTAACTTTCTCTCTCAAATGCAATAAATTTCATTAAAAATGGCCCAGGGTCTATCTCAGAAAAACGTTTTTTGCATTATACATGTATTTGAATATATAGGCCGCGTCGGAGTTAGGCCCGAGCTAAAGCTCCCTCTCAAGAAAGAACGTATAAGGAAGGTGTTCGGTATTGTTCACTTGACCGCGGCAAAAAAAAAATAATGATCATGGGAAAGCAAAATGAAAACAAAGTTCAATTTCTCCCTGGTACATGGAACAGTTTCCTTTTAATTGTACTTCCATGGCGTTATAAATATTGTATTCAAATCAATAGAACTAAGTCACAACCTTTCTTGACTTACCAAAACTATTATCTAAATATCAGCCTCAGGTGTTTTGAGTCCAGTTGAGGGATTTAAACTAAGCGCAACCAAACATCCTCCGGGGATACTTATTCATCTGAAAACACCGTGAAGATGGCGTTACCTCATTCGGTGGTGTGACACTCACTGTATAGGCAAGTCTGTCACTTCACATGTACAACCTAATATGCCTCTCGAGGCAGTGTCTATGCGTGTAATTCTAATTGATAGATTTGTTACAATTTATCCTCTTCACATTATATCCATTTTAATAAAAATTAGATTTTGTGATTGGTGAGTTATGTGATGCGCAATTTATAGGGGGAATCTCGGTGGGGCGCGAAAGGTCGGATAATGTAAAGCGTACCGGTAACTTCCGGTACATGCTTATTAGATAAAGAAGAGGCCAGCTATTTCCATGTATCAAACAATTTCTATTCTTCCATTGATTTAGCAATTGTCAAGCCCCGCTCCTCCCCTACTTGGAGTGGAATGTTTAATACTCCTTGAGCAACGACCCTTTCCAGCAGCATTTACTTTAATTGAACAACTCGCCTCATTTCCCCATGTCGATATGTTAGATCTAGTTTCAGATGACTGGTCGCAGTTTGATGCGAAAGCATCAAATGATGCTTTCGCACCCGAGAACTCTAGTTCTCTCGTTCCCGAACTCTCGATCTCGGGTGCCTGAGTCCTCCGAGGTCAGGCTCTCGCCTGCCTCCTAACTTCGCCTCGGTAATCGCTGGAAAGGAGGTAATGTTAAAAAAATGAACAAATAAATTCGAAAGAAAAGCGTTCGAGATAATGCGTTTCGTAAGTACAACTCCAAGCTCCGAAGCCGACTGTCTTACACACTGGGCTATACCATCGCCTCCTAGATAACAGGTCTTTGCACTCTCCATTATGGCATCAGGCTACTTGGACATAAATTTTCATTGCCAAGCCATTGCCAGGTGTGACTAATGCAGGGACGTCAAAATTAGTGCTGCTTACTCGATGGCGTCCACTTTAGATTCTATGGCAGTCGGGCGAGGTAACACGACTTCACGGAACGAAGCGCCTCGGTCTTGGGCTATCTGGGAGGCGTCGGCCAAGCGTCTTAGCGCACTCGCCTTGCAGCGATGAGTTCATAACTGGAAGGACCGCCCAACACAGCGTTCAATTGGATATTAATGCTTTCGTATTCAGAACTCGCAAAGAAGAGCTTAGGTGTCCTCGGTCGTTTAAAAAATAACCATATCTAACACCTTATCACATAAGCAAGCTTAGTATAAACGATGCAGTAGCATACTTTAGCGCTTTCTTGGTTGTCTCAGCAAACATTTGGAGGACGCTTAGGCCTCGCCTTTAAGAGTGGAACGCGCTAGCAATCAAAGGTCCTTGATTGGTCCTCACGCATCCCGGCAACTGCAGCTTACGCAAGCACAATGTTTTCGTGGAGACGCTGGCGGCGAACGCTATGCCCGAAGGCGAGCTTTCTGGTAGGAACGCGGCCTCTTGCGTGGGATGACACCGGAGGTTGTGCACCGCCGCGCCGAAGAAATAAGAAATAATCAGGTTTCTCGTATTGTTTGGAACTTTTAATAATTCAGTCTAAGAAGATTGAACATAAAAGACATGTACGTGCTGTCGGTGTTTTTTTATTCATGACATTTGTTTGTGGGCAGCCATTCTTAAACTTCCGAGGGAATACCTTGTGATGAATGTAAGACAAGGTATGAGCTACTTTAGGGAGAGAACTGTTATGCAATATAACCCGTATATACACCATGTTATAAGCAAGGTGTGGCATATACATATACAATGATGTAAGAGCGCGAAGTTTCGCTTTGGAGAATGCCTGCGCCGGACGCCGACACCGTATTTCCTGCGACACGGGAACCTTAACGCAATCGTATTAAAGACGTTCTTTCCGCATACGAATGGTAATACGTGCAGGAGACTGGTTGAACGAGGATTGCGCAAAGACTCAAAAACTAAGGCCGAACGATGAACCACCAACATCGACGTGCTTTGCTATGGCCACGTAGGCACCGCTTCACATCGACATGACGGAGCCGACCGCTCCATTATGAGTCAACCGTTAACAGCGCAGTGGGGGAAAGTTATGACTAGATGACAAGACTCCCAAATCCGGGCACCTGGAGGTCACCTGACAAAGATGACTGGAATGTGCACCTAGGTCGAACTCAAGACCTTCGGTGCCACCCTTGTGTACGCAACCTGCGCTTAAACACAGCAACGAAAGAATCAATTGAGATCACGGCGTTCAAGCTAGTTAAAGGAAAGGTTCATAACTGCGGCTCTCAATGGGGCGCTGCCACACTTCACCACCGTAGAAACATTTGACTACGCCAGCTTTCTGCGGCGTGCCAAAAAAACGCAACAACTGGCCCGTCTATAGGCATCAAGGACCAGCCAAAGACGGACAGCCGACGCTACAATCTTAGACGCTTTGTGGAATAGCCCCGTGGCGACCGCGTTTGGGTTTCCACCCCATAAGCCGACATGCACTGAGCGAAAAGCTACTTCGATGTTATTGCACACTCCCGAAAATTCACTGAATATGCGCACGTAACTTCGATGTAGTGCCGGGCGGCACGCAATCACAGCGGCACCACTCAGGCCGGGAAATCAGGCCCATAGTCAAGTTGAGTCAAGCTCAGGCCCGTAGCTGACGTACTCTGTAATTTCGTTATCTTTCTTTTTTACTACTTTTTTTGTTTTTGCTCTCGTGTAGCGCTCATAGTAATGAGACGATACCTTTTAAGATGGACGCAATGACACATGCACTGTTCTTCGGTGTACGCGTTTCACCGGCTAACAAAGGCTAAGTTATCGCTCGGCGCATGCCACGCTTGCATTTATCAGAACATTCCGGCTCTTCGTCACCGATTTAATGTGCTGTCTATGTTTAGGGGAACTTTGCGTTATCAGATTGCATGCGTGACGAGAACTGTGTTTTGGATTCTGCAAGGCGCTTGATCACATTCGATTACGCTGGAATCTTCGAGTAAACTTTTATGCAAACCGACGCGCTTGAGTAGCAGATGAGTTTTCCGGAGATCGACGCATATGCTCGGTGCTATCATTCAACCCGAGTGAAACTTATTTTCTGGGCACAGTTTTGCTCAATACCCGCCGTGGTTGCTCAGTGGCTATGGTGTTAGGCTGCTGAGCACAAGGTCGCGGGATCGAATCCCGGCCACGGCGGCCGCATTTTGATGGGGGCGAAATGCGAAAACACCCGTGCACTTAGATTTAGGTGCACGTTAACGAACCCCAGGTGGTCGAAATTTTCGGAGTCCTCCACTACGGCGTGCCTCATAATCAGAATGTGCTTTTGGCACGCGAAACCCCACAATTTTTCAGTTTTGCTCAATAAAGAGTTGGTTTCGTGACTCCCGGTTCTTGCCACTGTGTTCCTCACCGTCACTGGAAGGTTAGCGGAAACGTAGTCCAGACTTAAAGAACACTCTTATCCAGGTTGAAGGCATCTGTGTTGGCTGGCATCGCTTTAGTTGCAGATTCACTATCTGTGCCAAATGAAACGCGAACAGCGGAGCCCGTGTCCTAATCATAACTGAATGAAATGTGGGCGTCGTTCGCTAGTCTTAATGCACTGGGCGATGATGCTCGCATTATACTACAATAGTTTCGCATCTGCTTTCTTTGACTTTCTGTTTGGTCACTTTCAAATTGAAGTGAAACGAAATAGAGCCCAAATGTTGCAGTGAATGGCCAGCATCATCGTCCGGTGCGGTCATACCAGAAGTGTCCGCCTCTCAAAGCAGATGACTGGCATTCAAACTTTCACCTTTTAAGTGAGAGCTGTGTGGAAGTATTATGCTTAAATTTTCGATATAGTAAATTTAGTGGCAGAACATACATCAATCTAAATAAAAGACCCCTATTTGAGGCACACAAAGGTTAAAAAAAGGAAAACTTAACTTGCGTTTACGTATTTCAGAGAACGCATGCTTCGTCTGAAAGGTAAGCTCTTGCTGGAAAGGCCCATCATTTGACAAAGAGGTGAAAGGCGTTATTGAGCCAGTAACAACGAAGTTTAGTGGAAGGACAACGTTTACCAGAAGTGTATTTCGTTGTTTTGGCTTTCTTACAATGAATAACCGTCAATACAGGGCACGTTGCTATACGACCCGAGCAAGTTCGTGCTCTTGGCGAACTCAGAAATCTGTCTCACCAATGAGGGCATTCATTGAGGCAATCGTATGGTTCTAACCGCAAAACGGCCTCATTGAACAATGCTCCCTACATTTAACTGTAGACTCACTCCTTGAGGCTGACGTACCGAATTCCCGCGTGTAGTCAAATTCGATGCTCTATCAGCTCTAGTGGCCGAAAGAAATTCCTGCTCTTGTCTGCGTTAGCCGTGCGCGTATTTTCAAATTTTCCTTCCTACGGCAGCTGCGTCTGTCAAGCATTAAACTTGTACGGCAAGAGAGCGTTGAGAAATTTGGTCCTGTCTGCATGGTTCAGACATCAAGATTTTGCCATTCTGTTTAGGATTGTCCCTTTGATCATATGGAGAGATTATGATTGTCTAGTACAATAATGTGGCGACGCAAACACATAGGAAACGACCATTGCTTGCGCAGGAGTTTTGCAATTCACGCAGCAATGCCTCGTAGATGACGATGCAAACTGACGGCAGGGCCTGCCGTACTAGAAGGAAGAAATTCTGGCAGCCACAGCCCATATTACTTTCTGGAGCGAAAACGGTGACCGCTCTAACGGGGTGCCGGCCGATCACATGTGCAACTGGAAATACACGGTGGTTGTTGTAGGTGACATATTTCAATTTATTGAGGTAACGTAGCTTGCTTGCTCAGGCCACCTATCGTTTACGCTCGGTAATTAATTTTTGTTCCAGTACGGCAAGATGGATCTGATGTGTCTGAGCCGCATGATGACTTCAAGCGGCCTTGGCATGCTTCCGCCTATTTTCGTGGAACTCGGTTGAGTGGAAAACATTTTTGGTGTGAGGCATTTTGGCAAGAAATAGCACTGTAGCATTACGTTAAGGCTCTATGCACAACTAAAAACGCACGGAAGCGAGCAGGAGCAAGCCTGTTTTTACAGAGAGAACCGATGTCACTTATACGTGCCTTGGATGTCTAACGTCTATCGTTGCTTGTATAGCTAGACACCCAGGCCTAACGCCATTGTCCACAATCTGCCCATGTGAAAGGCAACTTTCACTCGAGAGCGGATGTGTAGAGGGTATATTTCAAGCGTTAAGTGATTCCGCGATGTTTCACCGGCACCTCTGGCACTATCTGGGCATTTGGCGAAAATGGTCCTACAGCTGGCAGGAAAACCGTGCTACACTGAATAAGGAGAGAAAAGGCACTGAAAGAAACATTGGCTAGCTTTACCTGTTTATTTTCGAAACCCTGTAGCTGCTTTATACCGCACGGATATAAGCGTAATCGGAGCAAGAAATGCGCAGTGCATTAAAAGCAGGAGGATGCCATCAAGCTATGGCACTTGGGCGACTCGTGCGACGCAAGCGCGTTCCTCTCGTCTCCTTTACTCTCCTCTACCATGCTCCTGCCATGTATATGCACGCTCTGAACCACCTCCCGACACAGCGTGCAAAACAGCGGCCTTAGCACAATGTAAAAGTATAAGAAAAAAAGGAAATTCGTTTTGAAAGCCAAGGACCGCACATCACGGATGTCCTAATTGCGCAATAGGTGCGCCACATGTCCACTAACCTGTTCAACAATAGCTTTTACCTCTACATAATGTAATCCGTGGTGGTACAAGAGGCGCCTGGAAAGCACACCCACGGATCTCTATATTGCTCCGCTTCCAGACGCACACACGCAATAAGCCCAGATTCAGGCCAGGGGACATCTTTACCCATTAGAAAAATCGGCTGGTTTGCGGCCGCATCGGGATTTAAACCCCCTAACTCTCGCATGCGAGTTGGGTGCAGTACGCCCCAATCATTTGGTGTAGCTAAAGAACTGTAGAGCAGAGAAATTAACAGCTCTCTCCTTTGTGATTACCTTCTACTGCGCTGAACTCACACCACCACCTCACACTCCTCAAAGTGAGACACCTTCCCACATATGTGGGCTGCATTTCCCTGTGGATTTCGATGGGCGTTCATCCTTTGCGTCATAGGAAACGAATCGCACATTGTTGGTCGTACTACGTGGATGTGTGAAGCACATTCGTCTATCTTCAACAACTGACAGCAGCGCCGTGCCGTGGAGCTACCGGAAGATAAGTCTGGGCCGGTCCAAAAAAGGTCCGCCGCTGGGAATGGACATGTAGACTTCGCATTTACAGGCGCAATTCGGCCTAAATATATAGGGGAAAAGACTTTCTGATTCGCCCTCGTATAAACGTTGGGTCGTCTTTTGTTCATTCTGTGTATTCACTAATTGCGTCACGACTGCCAATATCTCGCGAGTAGCCTTAGCACTACTCCTGAAAGAAAGAAACATTAATAACGCATGTTCGTGTCTACGGTTTTTGGCTGGGCGACGGCTTTACTTAAATTTGCTCCGACGATTTGGTGTCAGCACAGCACGGGTCACTGGGGCGCCTCTTCTAGTGTTCGAATATTAGCACTTTAGCGTCAACATAGTGGCGCACTCTGTCGCCTCTTTTTGCCAGATGGGCTTTGCGACTTTAATCGAGTTGCCCAAATGCACGACCTTTTATTGGTTCTATTTCATCCTTTGCACAAACTGCGCATGCGGGATCATAAAACAACGTTCTGTTTCAGAAAGACGCTAGTACCCGAGAGCGTCAGCATCAGGTATGACTGAACAAGGAAACTGTGGACACATGCCTACCGCGTTTACCTTCATCGACGGAGCGATCCCGGATAAAAGCTGTGAAAGCAGCGAGGGTGCCTTAGACACTTCCGACGACGATTACCTTACGTGAGTATTCCCGTTCGTGCAATTCTCGTTCGATAGTGTCAGCCGCAGAAACAACCTGGAATACAGACTTTAATAGCTATACATTTGTTTCTACAATGAAATGGGCGTTTTGGAGGACAACTTACAGGCAGCGTGGCGTCGTCTGTTTATGGTCATGGTAAAGAGAAGTGCCTCTACAAGAGGCAAATATTTTTATCAAATTATATATATATATATATATATATATATATATATATATATATATATATATATATATATATATATATATATATTTAGAATGCGTTTGATCATAGCATCGCAAAATCAGAGCAGTAGCCCATTGGCTGGGATGTTGCGCTGCTTAGCTCGACATCACGGGTAATGTACCAAGCGTATGGTCTTTCACCAGTGATTGTAAAACGCCAGAAGGCTCCGGTACTTGGACTTAGGTGCAGATAACAGAAGCCCAGGTGGTGAAATTTAATACCGCAATCCCTCCAAGAAGCCGTCATAGCGAGATCGATGTTTTGATACGTGAAACACGAGGATATAAATAGTTAGAACAGTACGTCGCACTTCCTTTGGAGGTCGAGTGAGCATAGTCCAGGAGCCTCACCAAATATCGCACGAGTAGTACAATTTGCTCAAAACGCAAGAGATGTGTGACCAAGTGGGCACACTTCTGAAGTTTTTGCTGTTACTTCTCTTTCCCGAAATACAAAAGGTGCGCTTGAAGAAAAACGCCATTTCTCTTTGAAGTGAACGCTGTGTTAATTTTTACGGCATGTTCGGGTAAATCCGAAAGTACTACCGGGACGCCACGACGACCGCGTAATTTCGGCGGAACTGCGAACGGCCGCGTTCGCAGAGCGTGCGAACGTAATCGTGAAATGGCGAGAGCAGTTGCCAACCACAAATCTTAAGATGCGTGGTCGCAGTCTAGCACAGCTATTCCGGACGTGGCTGGGCGACCGATTCGGCCGACTGGCAAGGCTCCTGACATCGAGCTGTCGTGCTACTGTGCCATCACGAGAGCTAATACAACGTAGCCAAACCTAACATAACGTTGTGTTATTTAAAGCATAATTTTAAGCTCTCGCGAGCCGTTTACGCACGCCACTCATGGCGCGGCCGTTGTGTCGCAATGTGTTGACTCGTATGACGTCGTAGTTCTATACGCACGTAGTCTAAAATGAACACCTCGAAGGGGATGGCAGCACGTAATAATCTCGTAATCTTGCAGCTTACCACCTTCTTAACTTGGTTCTAGCATCATGCGTTGCTTTCTTACATTTCATGGATCATGTCAAGATTTAAGAAATTACGTAATTTAAGAGCGTGCCGTTTCCCACGTGCCGGTCAGAAAGTGATCATTTTGATAAAATGATAATTACGGATAGAACCTTTCATTAGCGAAGCAGTAGTTCCCTTGTTCCAAATTCTGTTTGCCAAAAACACTATTCGGATATATTCTGCCGTAAGCGGGAGCTCATTCAAAGGCCAATACATATCTCATTCCAGGTATATTGACGAGTACATCAATGACGAGTGGAAGGTGTTGAACCGCCAGACCGATGCCACTGACGTCAATGGTATGTACGGCTTGGCCTTTAACTATAGATACCACTCGCAAAGATGCTTACCAACCCACAGAGAATGCAGCCTTTCCCTTCATCATGACGGCGGTGCATTTATAGGCCATACCGACACCTTACTAGCGTCACCATGTCGGTTGCTGCTTGTGCAGTCAGCGTGAAACTGATGCAGATGAACTGAGTGCTAACAAGGACATTAATCATATTCTACGTGCCTCAACTTTCGAATGAATTCACTATCAACGCGATGAACTCATTCGCAAAGGCAATCGACGCTTCTCAATTTGTTATGGATTTCGTGTTGGAATGGGGTCAGAGTAGCAAGCTTTGCAATGCGTAGCAAGCCAACCGCATGTGTTATTCTTCACGTTAAATGCTTGCTGGAGGATCCTGTCATCAAAGGGTCTCTTGCCGGGTGCGATTGCAAATTTAATTTATACACTGGAAATTGTCAAGGCGCCGTCAAGGGAGCGTTTCGGTAATACAACTTTTCGAGTACATTCGCTATGGGAGAGGATAGATGACATCGAGCTGTCGTGATACTGTGCCATCAGCAAGGCGCGTGTTGCTGCTTACAGACGATCTCCCCCTCCGCCTAAAATGGCGTCCTCAAGCGGCGTTCCTTCCTTGCTTTCTCCCCTACAGTACCAAAGGGCCTGGATCATGTTAACTTGACGAGCCCCGCCCCCTTTTTTATTTCGATACGTTTTTGTCGTACGGCACATCTATTTGTGCACAATCCTTCATAGGGTGATGAACCGAATTCCCGTGCAGTGGTCGTTGCCGCTGCAAGCAGTTCGCATTGCACAGATGCATTTGTTTTTGGGACCTTGACCCGCTCTGCCGAATTGCGGCTCCTTCCAGAGGAAGGGCACGTGGCCTACTGTTGAAAATTGCAACTGTTTCTTGCCACGCACCTTCCTAGACGTTGGAGACACGGTAACCGCCACTTAATTTACCAGCCGCTCTTGTGTGTTTACGACAGCCAAACCTGGTGAGGGGACCTTTAAGACGACTCTCTGCCTTCCTTGCGAAAAACCAGCAACGCCTTATTAGTATTCTGTAAAGCTTGCGGTCACTATATATAACGCAACGTGGCGGGATCATTGCTGTCCCATTTTTCAACGATACTGCCTTGTCAACTTGTGATTCTGCAAGTATTTCTGATCTTACCAGATGCCGGAAACACCACGCTCACATATGCGCTTTGAGCGGCCTATTTTAATCAGTGTGATAGGTATCGAAGGCAAGCAGACGATCACAGCCATTCTTTGTTAAAAATTAGTTGTTAAACATACACAGCTAACCATAAATGTATTCTTAGGAACAGCAGCTACAGATGTAGGTAAAATACATGCATAGGATAGCCAGGCTCATAAAGAACAGTCCACTATCGGTGGAAGCTTGCGTCTGTCCCATCAAGACAAGGATTTCCTGGATGTTCAAGCTTAACTGCAGTTTTACACTTCTTCTGTCCCCTATTCCTTTGTCCACTACCAGATCAGACTGTCTTCTACTAATGATGAATAGGCGATATGCAGAACCTGCAGATGCACTTTTGCACACAACCTGTTGACCTATACAAGGTAGTGGATATCGGGTACAATATAATGAGAGCGTCAACATGGGGGTTGGTGACATCATTGTATATACCCAGCCATCCTTTCACTTCCCCACCCAACCTTTCAAAACATTTTTTTAATGGAAAGCTTCGTCTCTTTGGCATTTCAGATTTTCCTACTCGATAAGAAAAATGCAAAAATGCTTTGAGGAACAGCTCTTAGACTGACGTAAACGATGTTCGTTGCATTTGAGATAGTTCTAGTGACTGTAGTTAGGGGACTCCATATTTAGGACCTGGATGGTATGCCAAAATTGCCGGACTTTGGCATGTTTCTAAAGATTTGAAACACAACGTCAGCAACTGAGTTACTCTAATGCTAAAACAAATATCGCAGTACGGCGGGCCCCTTGTTTAGAATGCCTAAATCGACCAAGTATGATTTAGAAATCTACAATTAGACAAGAAATGACAAATGTTTCAAAGCGTTTTCAAAAGTCGTAGCTACAACATTCTGGTAAATTTCAGACCACTGCGTATTATCTTTGTCGATTCGCCAGTATTATTAAACGTTCTTTTACGAATTATGATATCGTTTTTATTGCTCAATTAGAGTTGCAAGCTTGATATTGTTTTTCATAAATTTCGCCTAAATAATACTTTATAGAAGATCTTTGACAGCCTGATCACGAAATTCGTTTAAAGCAGTCACAAGATTTCATCATTTTCTTTCACGTTCGATAGCCTGCATCAAAGTTAGTGCAAGTGTAACAGAATGAGACCTTTATTTGAAGCAGTGACTTGTCAGTCGAGGTGGGAGGGTCCCTTATTCCAAGAACCCTCTGGCTTTGATCGCCCTCCGTGCCCAGAAAAACAATATTCTGCTCCCAAGTACTTAGACAGAAGCCCCCGCGCTGAAGTTTCCTTTTGCGCGTTGCTAACTAAGCAGCTTTATGATAACGAGAACGCGTGATTCTTGGTAAAGGCAAGTTTGGTGAGTGCCAAAGTCTGCTTATTAAGTTAATTGTACGTTTCATTGCGACCTTAGTGCAGCATGGAAAACACTTTTTGCTGGAAATTAGAGAGATTTGACCTTTGCAGCGCACTAAAATATAGTGATCTGTCGTCTTTTGCGTAGAACACGATTGTGTTCTCTTGTGCAGTCATAATTACAGCGTATTTATTTTTAGAAAAAATCAACGTTCTGTAAATTTGATCGAGCTTGGCCCTTTCGTCCATACGAGTCTCTTGCTTGCACTTGGCGCCTAATTTCAGAATTTCTGAAAGAAAAAGTGCTGCATACGCCAACACAGCCGCCAGCCTTCCCTACCACTAAAGCCCAACTTAAACGTTTTCATGCCACCATTCTCAGTGTGAAATTTTCT
This sequence comes from Dermacentor andersoni, assembly GCF_023375885.2. Classification (NCBI taxonomy): domain Eukaryota; kingdom Metazoa; phylum Arthropoda; class Arachnida; order Ixodida; family Ixodidae; genus Dermacentor; species Dermacentor andersoni. The sequence goes on along the minus strand of NC_092824.1, from coordinate 70,908,708 downwards.
TGCTCTTTGAATGACCTTTGCACAGCGGCGAGTGAACACGTCTGCTGTTTTTTCGGGCCATGCAGAAGCCAGTTACAGCGGAAGCACCAATTACGCGCCTGTAGTGACCACCGGCAGGGCCGATCACGCCTGGCCCAGTACTAGTCGTGCTGGCATCGAGAAAGTATCGTCCACTACGAAAGACATCGCGAGGTGAGTCAACATTGCGAAATAGTTCTTGACATAAAGCAACCTAGCCATTCAGGAACTTCGACAGCGATCGTACCGCTCACCCCAGATATTATCCCGGATAATAAACAGAAAAATAGGTAATCACTATAAAAGCAAATGAAAACATCTGCTTTAAGGGTGCCTGATGACGTTTCAAGGACGCCCGATGACGCTTCAAAGAGGCCTGATTACATTTTAAAGACTACTGAAAACACTCGTAGGATGCGTGGAGACGTTTAACAGAAGCGTGGATACACGTTTCGTAGATGCAGTGGAGACGTTTCACAGACGCATTGAAGGCGTTTCACAGACGCAGTGAAGACGTTTCACAGACGCAGTGAAGACGTTTCACAGACGCAGTGAAGACGTTTCACAGTCGCAGTGAAGACGTTTCACAGTCGCAGTGAAGGCGTTTCACAGTCGCAGTGAAGACGTTTCACAGTCGCAGTGAAGACACGTTTCACAGTCGCAGTGAAGACGTTTCACAGTCGCAGTGAAGACGTTTCACAGTCGCAGTAAAGACGTTTCACAGTCGCAGTAAAGACGTTTCACAGTCGCAGTGAAGACGTTTCACAGTCGCAGTAAAGACGTTTCACAGTCGCAGTGGAGACGTTTCACAGACGCAACGGAGACGTTTCACAGAAGCAGCGGAGACGTTTCACAGAAGCAGCGGAGACGTTTCACAGAAGCAGCGGAGACGTTTCACAGAAGCAGCGGAGACGTTTCACAGAAGCAGCGGAGACGTTTCACAGAAGCAGCGGAGACGTTTCACAGAAGCAGCGGAGACGTTTCACAGAAGCAGCGGAGACGTTTCACAGAAGCAGCGGAGACGTTTCACAGAAGCAGCGGAGACGTTTCACAGAAGCAGCGGAGACGTTTCACAGAAGCTGCGGAGACGTTTCACAGAAGCTGCGGAGACGTTTCACAGAAGCTGCGGAGACGTTTCACAGACGCAGCGGAGACGTTTCACAGACGCAGCGGAGACGTTTCACAGACGCAGCGGAGACGTTTCACAGACGCAGCGGAGACATTTCACAGACGCAGCGGAGACGTACCACAGACGCAGCGACGTTTGAAGGACGCGTGATGACGCTTCAAGGACGCGCGAAACAGCTTCTCATTTCTCCATACCGTAAGGTATGCTGACGCGGCGTGTACACTGGCCGCGCTGCAGCAAATTCCCCGACGAAGAGTGTGGCCAATGTTGGGCAACCAGCCCCTTCGGCGGGTGCAGCCAGCGAATTGTTCCGCCATCCAAGAAGAGCTCATCCACTTCTACGTTCGTTGCATTTAAATATACTGTCACTCAAGGCGAGGCGTTGCCAAACCACTGCTTGCAAGAACGGCGCTGAACACGATTCCTTGTCTAACGGCGCCACCGTTTCACTTGGAGTCGTGTAACCCACACTAACCCCGCATCATGTGGAACGAAAAAGACTTTGTAAGCAAATTTAACTCTCTTACATTTCACACGCAGCACAAACGTCTTCTGCAATATGTACACACAAATATTGCAGATGAATGTAAGGGGAATTCTACGCAATCTAGATGTCAAAGAACTTATTTAAAACTTAGTCCTAAAGTGGTGTGACCCGCCGTGGCTGCGTAGTCGCTAAAGTGTTCGGCAGCTAAGCATGAGGTGGTGGGAATAATCTCCGACCCCGGCGGCCGCATTTTGATGGGAGCGAACTGCGAAAATACCTGAGTACTTTGATTTAGGTGCACCATAAGAGGCCCCGGTAGTCCAATTATGCCGGAGTCCCCATCTGCGACGTGCCTCATATATTAATGATGGTTTTGGCGTAAAACCCCATAATTCCACAATTTTTAACTGTTGTGTGTTGAGGAAACAGTTAATAACTACACACACTCTCATCGACAATATGTGATTTTTAACGAAGGACTGCGATGATGTTCTCTCCTCGTCGAGTGGTGTGGCTATAATAGCAGCCAAAGCAGTTCCCTGCCATCAATTGCAACTCCAAATGACCTTTGAAGCAGTTGCTGTGTAGCACTGCTGCTCGATAAGATGCTGACAATCACTTCGATTTGCATACCTCCCAACCATCAACTTCAAGGAAGAGTTTCAGAGCCTTATGATGAACGTCCCGAAATCTATATAGTCTTGGGCGACGAAAATGCGCATAGTCCCCTTTGGGGAGATTGTCGCTGTAATTCTCGCTGTAATTTATTTCTCCGTTGGACACCTCTTTATTAATAACGAGCCAAAAAATGTTCGCTTCAGATAAAGCATTATCTGTGATAGACATAAGCATAGTATCATGTGCACTCCTGCCCTACCTAGAGTGGAACGTCCTAAAGAACCTGTGAGAAGTCTGGTCCGGGAACTGATCAGCCTATGTACGCAATAATAAAACACCTTCACCCTGATACACAAATTGCTCTGTGACCCCTTTTGAACACCATGTGGCTAACAATATACATTTCCATAGCACGGAAAGAGGCTATTCGTGTGTCCATCTGGAACCAGGGTAAGGATAAATCTTCTATTGCAAGTTGCCGGCCAATGGTGTTAAGAATCTGCTTGTGTAAGCTATTTGAAAAAATGATCAAACGTGGGAAAAAACTTTATTTAATGAAACAAATTGCTTAACATTATCAATGATAATTTACCTGACCACCTCATGTGGATTCAGGCTTACATCCGGGAAACTTTTGTTCAAAAACAGTTCTTTCTGTCAGTGTTCCTTGATATCGAAAACGCTTGACACCCCACCTGGCCCCACGGAAGTTTGCGACATCTCTCGGAAATGGGCATTCGAGGCAACATGCTTAACGTAGTATAAAGTTATTTACAGAGCTGGCAATTCTCTGTCCCTGCCATTATTCCAGGAGACTGGGTTACAAGAGGCTCGAACACTTAATTATACCATTTTTATCGTAAAAAAGATTTCGGTACGACTGTTTACTCCACAACGTATGTTTTATTCCGCCTGTGTTGATGACGAGCAAATTGAATTTAAATGAAGTAACCTCGCAATCTGCGAACGCGAAGTTCAGATTTGCATGAAGAAAGCATCGACAAAAATGTGCAGGAGGATTTACTTGAATTACATTTCTTGAAAAGCTCCTCCCTCCTTTTTCTTCAAAAGAGGGGCGCGTTGCCAGACCCCCATATTGAGGTGCATGTACAATACTTACCAATCAAAACAAAGAGCACAAAATTTAAGGCATCATTTTAGGCCCCAAGTTAGGCTTCTCTACACTCCTGAGAGAGTCAGAGGAAATGGAAGATTGATAGACAGGAAGGTCCCCCAACATTTAGTCAAGTTGGATAACCTGCACTGGACGAAGGGAAGAAGGGAGGGAAAGTATAAGAAAAGAGTGTACTGGTGGATATCGACGACCTAGCTGAGTTCCTTGCTCTATATCACAAATAGTCAGAGTCCTGAAGTACATTAAAAACAAATGCCAAAAAACAATGAAGGTTCTTAAAATTCTGTCACAAACAAGGTGGGGTAGTGACGGGCAGCGCCTCAAACTTCTATAAAAGCCTCATTCCTACACCCCTGGATCATGGTGCCATAGTGTGTCAGTGTGCTGGATCCTGCCAATCACCTAGCCATCCGGCTGCCCCCTTGTAAGTACTCTAGCAGTTAAGCTGACAGTATTCGTGCAAATCAAGATGCTGTTCTGAATATAGCGGATGAGTGCCATGGATCGGGCACTGCCCTGAGTTGTATTGCTCCTATGCCAGCCAGCGCAGTGTGTCATTAGCGAGACCAAAACATTGGCAGTGGCGCGTTTGCCAAAGAGAACTTTGCTTTTTCGGAACTTGCTTTTATTAAATGATAATTTCAGCTTTTCGTCACAGCTCTAAGTATCTCATACCAATACGTTTATTATTTGCAGGAGTTCTGACGACGCCTGGCGTTACCAGTGGAACACGCAGCACAAGCCGACAACCGACCAGACTTACAACCTTGACGGTACGTTGGCGATGGTAATTCGCCATTACAACAAATACTCGAGAGATGCCCTATGTCTACCGTGGCAGTGGCGCATTTATTGCTCATAAAGACGAGCTTCACTCAAGCCGCCAAGTCAGTTTCCGCCGGAGCCGCCTTATCACTCTCCTTAATAAGAAATTTGTGCACGTGTGAATGCATGCAAATTCATACACAACCTGTGTAGTTTAATTTTTTAATAGATTTATTCTCACATCAGTGAAGTAGCGAAGGCACACTCCTAGGTGATCCAAGCAGAAGCCAAGACTATACATTCTACGGAGTCATCAGTTGAGTCATAATTGGAATCGGCGCTTCACCATTGGTCTATAATCTTATTTGTCGAGCAGACTCTGGGTGTGTTCGTCGTGCTGACACCATAATAACGTTTCTCTTAAACCAATCGAACTTTGTTGACAAAGACAATGCTTAGATACCCACTGTGGTTGCTTAGTGGCTTTGCCATTGCGCTGCTAAGCACAACGTCGAGGGGTAAAGTGGCGGTTGCGGCGGCTGCAGTTCGATCGGGGCGAAGTACAAGAAGGCATGCACAGTACATTGGGCGCACGTTAAAGAGCCCCGGGTAACGAAATTATTGGGAAGGTTTCACCATGTAATGCCCCAAAGATGCAGTTTAATGATGTTTTGACGCGAATTCGGAGCAACATGAGCACCTAAAGCGGTGTTTCAGACGGCTATACCGGAGGAGCAGAACGGTACTACACGGGCGAATCGCTCAACTGTAGCATGCTACAAGCAGCCGACGTATCCCGCTACGCTGACTGCATAAGTTACGCATATGATTTGGGCCTACCCAATAAAGTTTATATTGAAGCTCTAGGCTCTAACAAGCCGAGCAACAACGGCATATACAATATTATAATTTAAATGAAAATGTCACGCAATGAGATACAAAATTGTGGGCAGGTTGCTTACACTCTGAGACTATGAATTTACCCTAACTAACATAACTATACGCTTCTCAAGCTTTAACAACTTCTAACCCTATGCCCATATTAACAAACACTGTACTCAGCGGCCTCCTATAAGTGAACCACTACCTCGAAATTGTAGCATGTTGGTAACAAGAAAGTCAACGACATGAAGACACCACTGCTTGCCAAAGTAAATATGTTTTCTTTATTGTAAGGTGATGAGCAGTGTTTGGTTCCATGAAGAATTTTTTGTTCTTCCAATATCCATGCAACTTCCTTCACTGTTCTGACTGATATTAGTTGCGATTTTAACGGTGCTATTTATAAAATTAAAAACATTCGAAAATGAATCTGCCCTAAATGAATCTGCCCTATATAGAAAACTATAGTTCATTAAAATTTAGAGATGCTAAAACTGAAATCTTAAGTGCCAGCGCTTCGCAAGCGTGTATTTATGCTTTCTGCTGCACAGTTAAGTGTCATTGCCTCGCTAATTAACACTTCTCCATTAATTTCCCAGCTAATATGATGACTGCAACACGACCCTTATATATGCGCACTGAGTAATCTTTTAAATTCAAAGCATTTTTTCGTCAAAATTTGCTACTCTGACAGCAGCTATCCATCTGTCAATCTATCGATCTATCAAACATCCGCCTACGTCTTGGTGTTCTCATGGTAGTTTCGTTAAATTGGTAGGCATCAAAATTGGCATAGTATGACACGAATGTATGAGCAACATCAATGATTGGGCATAATATGTACATCATGACATGAGTGTCAAGAAGGTTATGAAGCAGCCTCCTACATCTTGGTGATCTCATGGTCGTTTCGTTAACCTGGGATCTACCACAATTAGCAAAATATGACAAGATATGGCACTTCCGCCGCAGGACTCCCCGGTTTGCGCAATCTTCGGGATCGGCCCATGTATGGGGAGCTCTTAACGCCGCCTGCTTCACCTCCGCTGCGGGTCGGCCCGGGACCACACTGTCTTCGGGATTTTGTGCCTACACATGGACACGATCATGGGGGAACAAGCGCTTAACAGTTATGCTCTAAGGGGTGTGTCATGTCACGAGTGAATTTCATTACATGCTTGTCAAACATCCGCCAATATCTTGATGCTCTCACGGTCGTTTCAAGAACTTGGTAGGCTCCGCGCACGCTGCTTCGCACAACACCGATTTCCACAGAGCGCAGGATGTGCCAGATCTTTTAATGTTGCCTGATAGTTTGTCGATGGCGTACACAGGGATGCAGGGGGAAGGCAGCCGTTTCAAGCGTGAAATACATGTAGCTCCCGTTGTCGGCAAACTTCAAGAAACCTCGTGCAAACCTCCGCAGCTGTTATCCAGGAAATCAAGACGAGAATGAGAAGTGAATGGGGCGAAAACAAAACGAGAACAAATGGGCATCGTTGCGAGAGCAAAACAATATCATCCGGGGAACCAGTCAAAATGTAAGAAAATGCTGTCTCCTGCCTTCGACTCCTTGTACAAAACCGCATTGCATAGGCTAGGTACTGCCAAAGAAGTTAAAAAAAAATATTGCTTCCGATTGCACCGGTAGCGAGCAGGAGTCCCCGATGAAAGGGGTACACATACCACTCTCGAACCGCTGGACGCTATGGGAGGTGGCCCTTCTCTGCCACGACCTTACCAATCAACCTTGGGCCATCCGGCCCACCAGGATGCCGCCCGTGTCAAAGGACTCGAGGCGGCACCTAGGTTGGGGTGGTTATAGCTCCACCCCGCCCAAATCAGCAGCCATTCTGAATAAAGTTTTCACTCGCACACTCTTATTTCTTACTCTTGCCTGCTTGCATCCCTTAAGCTGTAATTTCTTGTACGCTGAAGTTTAATTGGTCAGTTACAATAGCGACGTTCAACAGAGAACAGCGCAACATACAATTGACTCATTTTCGGAGCTGAGATATGGTTATATGTGCTTTTTTCAACGCCAGCGGTACGTGAGCTACGCGGAGCGGACTTTGCGCCGCCTCCAAGAGATGGCGCAATGCTGCGTGGCCAGGCCAGCAGCGTCCGGCGAGCAGCGGATGGTTATGAGGGTTAAGATGGTTGTGAGTAAGCGTCACAACTACTTCAACCAATCTTCTTTTTCTGGGAGCCATTTCATAGTTGCATATAGTCGAGATTCCAGGAGCATCAGCGATTTTTCTTTTCGTAATGAGATCCTAACGATCCATCGCTTGCAGCCTGCGTTTCCTTAAGAACTTCATCTACAGGATTCCTGAAATGGGATTCAGATAACCGGCTTCTGAAATTCGAGAACGTCGTTGACAGGCGCATGTATGAATCCTAGAAGGTCAACAATTTCTGGACAGGCTTCGAAGAAAAACTTATAATACCTCGTCTGAAATACGTCCTCTCATTTTTTCTTTGTCCTCATCTACAACGGCTATGTCTGCTGCTCGTAATGGATCAAAAAGAGCAAGAACATTGTGAAGCATCTGATGCGCCTATAACTGGATGATGCAGCAAATATATGGGGTCAGGGGTTGCGCGCTGAAGATACGGACATGTTCATTTTCGCTTCGAACACTATCGTGTTCTGCCCGCAGTATCTGATCGAGCGCAATTATCATCTGAAGAAGCCAACATTTTCACAATCTTGACAGTGTTCATCTCCCTTATGGCCACGAAGTCTTGGATGCATTCAAGACTTTGTTTCAGAAAGGAAAGTGCACCGCATACGCAGGCACTGCAATAGGATTCCTTCACCACTAACAGCTTTTGGCTCGACCACAATATGTTCCTTTCTTATGAATTCGCCTTGCACAGCTGCGAATTAACTTTTTATGTACTTGCATGGCATACAGGTGTCTCTTCAAGCGGTAGCCCTAGTCACCTGCACCTGGGGCCCACAAGCAGCATCGATCACACAAAGCCCAGCACGAGCCGCGCTGGGATGGTGGAAGCATCAGCAAGTTTACAGTACGGAGCCAGGTAAGTTGACATTAGGAAAAGTTTAATTGCTAAACAACTCGGAGACTACAGGGAATGCTTACCGCAGTTAAACTGTGCCTGCCCCCTCTAAATGTTCAAGGGCAGCGCTAGCTCTGATGTCTGAAACAGGAACTGCATCAGCAGTTTTGAGCATTCGGCAGGTGTAGCTGGCGTTAACATACTTGCTGGTTGCAAGAGAGCAACACTACACGGACAGATCAGAAAGCGTGAGGTTTCCCACAATATACTCTAGAGTACTCGGGCACTGCAATCGTTGAACCACCATCGGCATGATGGGAAGTACATAGATTTGTCTGATTATTGTGAGGTTGTTGTGAGGTTTATTAAGCTTTGTCTGCTTTCAGTGCCGTACATTTCAGAGCAATCTATATACTTCCAACTGCGGAAGACGCTGCAAACACGTACAATCTGTACTAATGGAAACGACTGAGCTTGTAGAGTTGGCCAAATAGAAACGCGCCAAGCGTCTCGAGGCACTGGCTTGCCCGCAATAATTATATAAGGGCGCTTCATATCGCCTCTTGATGCGTGCGTTAGTGGCGTAATAGTTTTCAATATTTGGTCTGTGTTGAAATGCTGCCGTCGGAAAATTGTTATATTATTTGCATTGTTTATTACGCAGCACAATGTGCAAGATAACCAGTTTACAAAGTCACTAAGCCGTTTGAAGCCAGAAGGAGTAAGTTTAGTCAAATGCATGGAGCTCCCATAATTTCCATGCTCCCGTAGAAACTAGCGCCAAGGTTCCCTCTACTGGTTATTGTATGAAACTATGTCAAAAATGAGGGAAACGCCAAACATGTGCACCATCATGCAGCTGCAACAACTCGCCCGATCTTCCATCCTGTTAACACGCTGCAATATGCGGCGCAGTTGAAGGCTCGTTGCCGGCTTACTCACTACACCTTATGGAATTCATATGGATAAGGAGTAGCAAGATTTTAATCTAAATCAAGGCTCATAATATGAAACAGTTTATCTAAGTTTACCGAGCGAATGTAGCGTCTGCTCAAAAAAGAAAGCTTGCCCTAGAGCGACCGAACCCGCTGTGGCAGGTTGGCCTGGACGCCTGAGAAATGACTTCTTCGTTTCTCCGATAGTTAGATTTGCATGCGTGTACCGGCTACGAGCAATCGCTAAGTGACCGGCGTCACTGTTTTGATGGGCGAGATTTGAGATCATAGGCTGAACATATTCCACACTGTCTCGATAGTTTCAGGGGACCAATCAATGGCTTATGTTAGGTTCTAGGCTACTTGCTGCATGCGGGGAGTATTACTTGGCTTCCCTTTTTTTAACGTCATTCTGTACACATTGCGTCAGTTCTGTTACCGTATTCAAAGTGTGTTTTTGTGAAACCTCAGAACAGCCGCCTGAATTAGGAGCACTGTCGGATGTACATAATACAGTGTATACCTTCGGACACGCATGCAAGGAATGTGTGTATTCATAAGAGCGCCAGCGTAGGCGACTCTTCGCACACCCATAAGTTGTGTAAATTGATTTTTTACCCGAAGACAAATAACAGTATAGGCGCTTAAGAAAGAACGCGATCTTTATTGCTTGCAAAACAGAAGCTATGCAGGTTCCGACTAGACGAGCACTATTTTGTTGTATGCATTGTAATGCGCGATGGGGTGACTTAGGATCGGCGTTGGTGTCGCAGAGCCTGGACAGTTTAAATGCGCGCCTGCCAAGCGAGCTTCCGCCTTTCCATATGGTGCATTTCTTTTCCTAAGTCACTACGTGACGAGCTGCCTTTTCTTTATTGCTACATACACAAAAATATTACTCAATCAGGAGGGCTTATGCTTTTATTTCCAATTACGTGAAACAATGGAGTGTTAGCAGGTCGCTCAAGTTCGAGAACAGAGATTTCCGCAAGAATTGCAACAGTTTGTCAAGGTATGCTAATGTACTGTAGGTAAGAAAACTTTAACAAAAGATTTACTGCCGGCGATTAGAAACATTTTACGAATGTTTCATTGGATGAAATCTATAGCAAGGCAGATATAAACATGTTTCAGCTTATTCCACATTCTAGATAACGCCTCCGACCCCCATAAGACACCGACATTCCCTAGCCGTCACGATGTCCGTCATGAAACTTGCATACACGGTGTCGCCACATGTCCTTCCAGGTAATATTGCGAGAAACTTTGACAGGGACTAACGAGGCCTGCTCCTAATCGTCACCAACAGCGTTCTGTCCTAAGTATGACGATACATGAGTGGTCCAGGCCGACTCCTGGAAGGCCCATGAAGTGGGAGGATGACCAAAAGACGGCGAGCAGAGAAATCCTTGGTGCACACTGGCTTCCCGCTCACACATTGTTTTACATTGCCTGATCTATGCATAGGAAATCACGTGTAGTAGGGAGTGGCATCAGGGGACGATCGCTTTGGGACAAGCACCTGTAGTCTCCTCCGCAGGTTCTGCTCATAAAGTCATCGCTGTGACCGCTAGTATTTGTGGTCGTTAGGTTAGCTATTAGGCTGCTTTCGCGCAAATGTAGCATTCAGTGTTCGATTAATGAGGAAGTCGTTAGTGGAATATACACTGTCTGTAATACCATGATACTGACTTTGTTTATTGATCTAATACCTTGGTATAGATGCAATAGCTTGGCCCTTTATCTTGTCAAATAATATTTTTGTTCAATTTGACCTCGTAGCTGGCAGCATATTGTATCAGATTAATGTATCTGTGTAGCTTATGTTTGCAGGGCGCAAAAGTTTCAAGAAGGGGACTTGTGCTCATAAGTTGCATCAACATGCCGAAATGTTGGCCTCAAAAACAACCTTTGTTTTGCCACTGTTAACCGCCTCAGACGTTACTGTTCGTTTGTTTTCTGTCCTAGAAATCCTCAGAACACGTGGGTTCACCAACGCAACATGCAGTGCTACCCAACTGAAGGCACATCCACCGTCTACGGTACGTGTGGGAAGGTATTCAGATGTTGATGTACACGCCTCGCATTGCAGGTGATTGAGGAGGCCCTGATGTCTGGTGTCGCACACGACATGTAAACAGCATCGCCGATTGCTCTCAGGTGCACGGTTCTGCGCATGCAAATTGGAGCGGAATATTCTAAATTGAACTGCTGTTCCATGAACAACATGACAAGATCCATGACAAGATCTAACAGATTTTTCACTGCGTTGATCAGGCTGCACACACTTGTACGATTCTGTTCTAATCGCTAGGATGGTTCGTAGATTCTCCTTGAGTAATTTCTGATGCCCATTTATCAGACGTGTTGTAGCAATATGTGCATTTGTAAGATAGAGTGTTCCCAAATAAAGAGGCAGAATGTAACATGCGCTAGAAGACACTACCTGGCCATGTGAGATACGTTTGTCGAAACTACGAGGCAGCTTGTCCCAGTCTGCTGTTCAACATATCATGTCAACGTCGCGACGAATGAAAGCAGTGGTATCGGTCCTAAAGTCTTGCATTAGTAGCAATACTTGTTTTTTGAGCTGTTTATTAAAGTGCATAATGGCATGATGAGTTGAACTCGGCTGCGCATCTGGTTGCTGCCATAGACTTGACGAAATAAAAAAAACCTGCAAATTAGTCATAATAATTGCATGGAATGTAGAAATTGCAGGCTCGGACACAGACAACTGCGCATTATTGTATAACGCTATCATTTAGCTGAGATCCCGTCACAGTGTGTGTTCCACTCATTGAGTACCTCATCACATCCCAATAACTCCCTTGTAGAAAATCGTGCCCAATGGTTGCAGTTTTCATGCGGTTGCCACCATACGAGCGCCTTCAGCGTGGTAGTCTGGACGCTATCGTCGAACACTCAACTACTCGATATACGCCAACACATAAGCTTTCGTGCAACTCCAAACGCTGCTGGGCGGCCAGGTCAAGTGAGTTCGCGCAGTGCGTCGTATTTCTACAATTTCTTCCCCAGATAAAAAAGGCTTAAAAAAGTGGTCGCTACCCTGGATCCGTCCTCGAGATGACTAGGTGTCCTAAGCTAAGCTGAAATTCTTGAAGGAAGAATGGTCCTGCACCTGCGTATGCCATAGATGTACGGGGAAAAAAAAACTATGCGGGTTTCTGAGAATGAAAGTTTACCATTTTACAAAAAAAAATAAATTTAACAGCATGTCGTATGTGGACAAATTTGCCTTGGCCTGGTGGTTGATAATTTTCACTTTCATGAACATTTACCTGCCTATGGAGGAAAACACCGATGTTATAAGGCGGATCTTGAGCGAGTTATATGGAAGGCAAAAGAGGGAGAGTTTGCTTGCTTAAGCCACAGCCGTTGATCTTGCGAAATGCTTTCCCATTTAGTGAGAGAAACTGAAAATAAGCAGCCAGTACAAGTGCAATATGTTACTATAGAACCAATCGGTTTTCCCGTCGTTAATTTTTTCAATAGCAGCATAACACTAGCATGTCGCCATTGGTCCCTACATGCCTGTTAAACCCTGTTGTGTAACTAGTCAATGTGATGGTTGACGCCTAGTAGCCCATCGCGGAGCACTTGTCTTTTTCTTAGCGTCACGTTGTGACTTGGGCTTTTCCTGCTTGCATTTAGAGAAGCACTCCGGACGGAAGCAGTGCTGTTATGATTTATTAACAACAAGCCTCTACGAAAACGAGTTACTCCCCTCGCGTTCTTAGCAGGGAATGTGACATAGTGTTGATCCAGCACCTGTTATTTCAGGGTACCAACACAACACAGAAACCAGAAGCACCGGTTTCCCACTTCCGGTCTTCAGCAGCAGCGGCGGTGGCGGCAACGATGCAGTGGCCAGCACAAGCCACGTGGTCCCGGAGCAAGCATCGGGCATTCTGGGAAACGATGCTAGGTGAGCCAAACTTCTGTAATAATTCCGTTCAATACAGCAACTCATGGAGACGTCATGGAACGCCGTCTATGGCTCAGTTATGCTTGCACTGACGAACTTGTGCGAGGGATTGAAGTTCTGATGCCTGAAGCTTCAAGTACCAGCTGTTGTTCTCACAATACGGCGCAGGCTTTAACAGGAAGCTTAATCTGGGGATCTGCTACCTCGGTTGAAAATGCGAGAGAAGAAACCATCTTGCTGTGCAACCACCGCAATAACATTGTTAAACCTCATGGCGTTCTTTCTAAATGGCATAATACTGAAATAAAGGAATTCGATTTTAGATCTGTTACTAAAGAAAAATTGAACCTAAGTATGAAAATTACAACTTAAATGAGCTTTAAAAAATTTCCCGATTATCTAAACTGCGCCTAATGTAACATATAGAGTGCCAAAAATTGATGTATTACCCAGCACTCTAAAATGAACTATTTTATGAGTAGATACTTTGGAAATGCTCGCATAAATGACAAATATTTTACGTATCTATTTTAAGATTGGCGATTTAAGAATTTTTTCGAAGTGAAAACCAAAACGAAAATTTTGATTGACCGAATTTTTGGAATTTAACTGTGACAATCACATGCAATAAATTTCAATTGAATTCATACGGAAGATAATAAGGAACCTTATTCCTTAGCCTTGATGGATTCTCTTAAAACGCTACTGCGGCTGTTGTAGCCAGTTCTTCACTTTCCCAACATTTTAATTAATATTGGTTTCTTCATATTATTTACAATTTAATAACTTTATCACGAACTTCTAGCTTATTTAGAACATAACCCAGTCTAGATACCGGCCAAGCTGGCATGATCGGAAAAGACGTGCAATGTAAACCACATCAGTTGAGTCGCACCATAAAATTGCATTTGCCATGTGAACAACAAAAAATATAGGTATACAAATAATAGCGCATTACCCACACAATAGCGAACAATGTTCACCTAGTGCTTAGCGCAGATATTTCAAAAGAGCAACAGGCAGTAAAAATAGATAAGCAGGGCGCGCATGTACCTGCTCCCGAGCAACATGTCTGGGCGCTTGAAGGATTCTGCAAGCAAACAGCTATCTTTAAAAGGGGATTTATCCTCATGAGTTCCGCCCCCTTGTCGAAGCGTTGGCTTCAGCTAAAACCTTCAGCTACCTTTGCTTACCACCGCAGGCCACAGTGTTCATGTGCATATCTTTCTTGCATTTTGGAATTCCTGACGTCACCCCTGCTGAGCCATGGACTACGCAGTACTACAATGCTAGTGGCACAACTACAGTCTACGGTAGGTGTGGGAAGATTTTCAGCCGCTGGTATACCACGCCTCGCCTTGCAGGTGACTCAGCAATCTGTCTGCAGTCGCATACGATACATTTATAGCGCATCACCGCTAGCTCACGGGTGCACAGTTCTGCGCCTGTCAATCTGCGCTTTACTTTCTGCATAGTTTCATATACAAGAAATGTAACGGTTGTCTCAGGAACTTACGCTCCCTGTTGAGATGGTTCGACAAGTGAACGGCTGTGGCGATAGCTCTACTCGCGCGCGTATGGTCCTGTATTCTTGCCGATTATGCGTGAGCAATCCGTGACGTAGAATTAGGAGGGGTACGAAATCAATACGTGCGTTCAGGTACACGATGGTGCAAAAAAAAAAAGAACAATGCAGCAAGCGCCAGGTGTCATTTTCTGGCTATTCGGGGGGGGGGGGGGGGGTTAGTCACACATGCGTAGGAGGGATTCGTAGTTTGCTATGATGTCGACGTCGCTGAAAATAAATAGCAGCAAAGCTCCTACAGCTTTGCCATTAGAAGCAACGTTTCTTTCTTTGGACAGGTTATTGTTGATTGTAGTGTTTAACTGCATGATGAGTTCAAATGCGCTGCGGTTCTTGTTCTTACCTAGTACTTCGCAGCAGTGCTACAATGTAGTCTCAAATATTAACGCGATAGCATTAAGGGTCACGTGTGGCAGAAAATGCGCTGTCGACAGAGTTGTCCGTGAGCCAAAATTCCCGTATACATATAGGTACCTTTGTGTTGCAACAGAACTGCTTGTTTGCCTAGTAGGTGCTTGCTAAAAGACATGTTTCTTGCCGCAAGTTTGCCGCAAAAGACATCTTTTTGCCGCAAACACACACAAAAGCAAGAAACACAGCTAAACATAGACGCATCACATGCCAACCGTGCTGTTTATGTGTCTTAGTTCTGTCTGTTTTAACTTGCGGCAAAAAGCATGTTTTTTACCATTCAGGTATCTGTGTATATGGCCCCTTACTATATTACAGGCGCTTAGTGGCTATGGTGTTGGGCTGCTGAGCCACGAGGTAGCGGGATCGAATCCCGGCCGCGGCGACCGCATTTCGATGGGGGAGAAATGCGAAAACACCCGTGTACTTAGGTTTAGGTGCTCGTGAAAGAACCCCAGGGGGTGGAAATTTCCGGAGTCCTCCACTACAGCGTGCCTCATAATCAGAAAGTGGTTTTGGCACGTTAAACCCCATAATTTAATTTTTTTTTATATTACAGGCGGTATATGCAGGTTATATTGCCACCCCATCCTATCAATAAAGATTCTCAAACCTTGTCTTACATTCTTTACAAAGTTGTTCCCCGGAACTTTGAGAATGACAGCCCGCAAACAAATGCCCCGAAAAGAACACCCACAACGCATGCTTTTATTGTCGAATCTTCTAAAACTGAACTATTAAAGTGCGAAACAATAACCAAAACCTGATAATTAGGTTTTGCTATTTAAGGCGCGGATCTTTGCAACCTCGAGAATCGGCCCACGCAATAGGAGTACATAAATGATCATAAGAACATAAATGATCCGTCAAGACATGAATATCATGACATTTGTCTAACGTAGGTCATCAAACAGCCACCTGCGTCTTGGTGCTCTCATGGTCGTTTCAATAACTTGATAGGCTCCCCGCACACTGCTTCGCATAACACCGCTTCCCACAGAGCGTTGGCTCTGCCAGCATTTGAATGTCTGATAGTCTGTCGATGGCCTACACAGAGATGTAGGGGATGACAGCCATTTGGAGCATGAAATACGTGTAGCTCGCGTTGTCGGCAACCTTCAAGAGAATCTGAGCCTAACTACAGAGCCGTGAATGAGACGTGAATAGGACGTGGATGGGGCGAGAACAAAATAACAAATGGGCATCGTTGCGAGAGCAAAATGAAATCATCTAGTCAACCAGTCACAACGTAAGACAAAAAACGGCATCTTACTCCTCGTACAGGACCGCATTACATAGGCTAGTTACTGCCCAAACAAGTTAAAAAAAAAGTATTGCTTCCGATTGCACCGGTAGCGGGAGCAGGAGTCCCAGACGAACGGGGTGCGCATGCTAGTCTCGAACCGGAGGGGCGATTAAAGGGGGCCCTTCTCAGCCACCACTTCGCCGATCAACTGTGGGGTGTTCGGCAGGCCGAGCAAGGAGCTCAAGGTTGTCACATAGGCTGGGGCGCGGTGCCTAGCTAGGGTGCTTATTCTCACTGCTTTTTTTTTTTTTACTATTACTTGCTCGCAATATCACTCAAGCTGTAATTTCTTGTACGCTGAAGTTCAATTTTCGTTTCTAATAGCGGCGCTCAAAAGGCAAATACAGTGTACCATGCCGCTGATTGTGATTTTCGGTGCTGAGTTAGGGTTGCCTGTGCTGTTTTCAAGGCCAGCGGTCCGTGACTTACGCGGCGCGGATCTTGCGCCGTCTCCTTCGAGAGATGGCGCAACGCTGCGTGACCACGTCGGCAGCGTCCGGCGAGCCGCGGATGGCTGTGAGTGTTAAGATGGTTGTGAGTAAGCGTCATTACTTCAACGATGCTTTTTTCTGGCACCCATTTCACACTTGCCTCTACTCTAGATTCCAGGATAATCAGCATTTATTTCTTTCCGTGATGGGCTCCTAAAGATGCAATGCTTGCCGCCTGTGTTTCCTTAAGTACTTCACCTACAGGAGTCCTCAAATGGGATTCGGCTAACCAGTTTCTGAAATGCACATACGTTGTTGCCTGCCACATCTACATGGTCCATTATGAAAGTAATGCCCATTTTCGGAGAAAAATGTACTTATTCACCGCACCCACACAAATGGTTAAAATTCTTCAAAATATTTCCCCCTGCATCAATGCACTTGCCGAGACGTATCTGCCAAGCAGGCACCCTGAAAGTCCTCGACGGCAATGTCCCTCACAAACGCTGCAACATGCTTTTGCGCGTTTACCACGGTCTTCCAATGCTTTCTTCTCAGCGCCCTCTTCAGTCGGGGAAACAAAAAAAAGTCGCACGGAGCCAAGTCGGGACTGTAAGGGGACGGAGGACCACCAGGGTGTTGTTCCGGGGCAGGAAGTTGGTAACGATGAATGACGTGTGGCTGGAGGTAGTGTCAAGGTGGAGCTTGCCCGTGTCTTTGGTGTCAGCCCTAACGCGTGCGACGCTGTGTTTCAATTTCTTGAGAACCTCCAGGAGAAAGGCTGAGTTGAGTTCCTCCCTGTGGTACAAACTTAAAATGGACGACTCCACGGGTGTCAAAGATGATGAGCATCGTTTTGATGCCCGACTTGCTCATACGCGCTTTCCTGGGGCGGGGGGATGATTATGTGTGCCACTCGCTGCTCTGCCTTTTCGATTCCGGGTCGTACTCGAAGATTCAAGACTCGCCTCCGGATACGACAGAGTTAAGAAAGTCTGGCCCATATTGAATTCGATCGAACAATTATTGACAGCTCGAAATTTGAAGTTCTTTCTGATCTTCCATCAACCCTTTCGGCACTAGCTTCGTGCAGACTTCACACGTTTGCAGTTCCTTGGTCTATATCCCATATACCGAAAATGTTGCTTTGGCAAAGCAGAACCCTCGCCCCATTTCCCCGACCGGTTTTGCCGCGGCGCAATGGATGGTTGCGTCATAATAATATCCTGTGCATTACTTTCATAATAGAGCGCGCATGTATCATATCATGTAATTAATTTCAGGGCATGCTTCAAAGAAGAATTTATAATACCTCGTCTGAGACGTGTCCTCTCACTTTTTCTTTGCCCTCGTCTACACGGGCTGTGTCTGCTGCTCGTAATAGATGAACAAAAACCAAGAACTTCGTGAAGCATCTAATGCGCCTATTACTGGATGATGGAGCAAATATACTGGGTCAAGGGTTGCGCACTCAAAAAACCGTCATGTTCATTTTCGCTTGGAACACTAGCGTGTTGTGTCTGCGGTTTGAGGGGGAGCATAATAACTTTCCGAAGAAGCCAACATTGCACAATCTTGAGAGTGCTCAGCTCGCACATAGTCTCGAACTTTTTGCATGCATTCAAGAAAGTTTGAGGCAGAAAAAATCACCGCGTACGCAAGCACTGCAATAGGGTTCCTCTACCACTAAAAGCTTCTTGCCTCGACAAGAAAACAAATGTTCTTTTCTTATAAATTGTCCTTTAACAGCGGCGAATAAACACCTGTTATGTACTTTCATGCCAGACAGATGTCTCGTGCAGTCGTAGCATTACTCACCTGCACATGGGGTCCAGCAGCAGCATCGATCGCGCACAGCCCAGCACAAACCGCGCTGCCATGGTGGAAGCATCAGCCATTTTAGAATCCGGCGCCAGGTAAGCCTGCATTAAAAAAAAGTTTCATTGCGGAACAACTCGGAGAATACAGGGTATGCATACTGTAGTGCAACGATGCATGGACTCTCTAAATGTTAAAGGGGAGGGGTAGCTCTGATGTCTGAAACAAGAACTGCTTCAGCAGTTTTGATCATTTGCCAGGCGGAGCTGGCGTTAACATACTTCCTGGTTGCAAGAGAGCAACTCGACACGGGCAGAGGAAGAAGCATAGGGTTTCCTACAATGTACTTGAGAGAACTCTGGAGCTGCAGTGGTTGAGCCACAATAGGAATGATTGGAAGTGTAGATTTGTCTCATCATTCGGACATGGTTGAGTATTCGTTGATTACGCTTTGTCTGCCTCCATTATCGTAAATTTTAGAGCAATATATACACTTCGAAGTGAGCAAGACGCTGCGAACACGTACAATTGCCACTAGTGGAAAGACAGCATGTCGAGGGTGCAGAAGCGAAAAATGCCAAGCGCCTCAAGGCACTGGCATGCCCACGATAAATTCATGAGGACGTTTTACATCGCTTGTCAATGTAAGCGTCCATGGTTATTAATTTCAATATCTGACCTCAGTGCTTAGAGGTCCTTTGTTCCAAACCAGCCGCCGGGCCATTTTAATAATATTAATTGAATTATTTATTACGCAGTACATTGTTGATTATAAGGAGTTTACAAAGTCACTAAGCCGTTTGAAGCGGGAACGACGAAGTTTAGGCAAATCCATGTAGCTCGCATTATCCCCATGCTGGCTCAACTGCTGTCATTGAAGCTCCCGTAGAATCGAGTGCCAGGGCTCTCTCTAGTGATTACTGTATGAAACTCCATGGCAAAAATGAGGGAAACACCAAACGGTGAGATCATGAGGCTAGAACAATTCGCCCGATTTACCATCCTGTCAACACGCTGCTATGTGAGGCACAGCTAAAGACTCGTTGACGAGCAATATGATAATATAAATCAACGCTCATAAAATGAAACAGTGTACCTAAGTTTATCGAGGTAGTGTAGCGTGGGCTCAAAAAGAAAGCTTGCCCTAGGGCGACAGATTAGGCTCTGGCAGGTCGGCCGGGACACTTGAGAAATGACTTTTGTTCCCCAGATAGTTAGATCCGTGTGAGTTTGTCCGCCATGAACAATAGCTAAATTAACGGCCTCACGGTTTTGTTAGGTGACCTTTGAGATCATTGCACATGGTTTAATAATTTGACGCATTTACAAATGGTTGTAAAGAAAAGTGGTCCCCTCAGGATTCTCTAAGATATCCAGCTAATACAACGTCGGTGAAGTTAAATACATATTTTAGGAACGTTAAATTTGTAAATTTTATGCTTCCGTTCTTCTTTCACTTAGTAATTTCAGAATTTTCAAATCGGAAAACACAAAAATTATTATTTATACAGTTGCCGGAATTTAAATATTTCAATCAAATGAAACAATATCATTAAATGTATGCGGAAGGCAAACAAGAATTGTTTTTAGACCTACACGTGTTCCCTGAAAACGATACTGCCTCTGTCGTGGCCTGTTATTCACCTTCCCTAAAATTTCTTTATTTATTTATTTATTTATTTACTTATTTATTTACTTACTTAGCTCTAATTTGTTTATTACGTAATCTGGTCTCAATAACAGCAAGCTAGCGAGATTTGAAAAGATTTACAAATTAGCACGGTAGGAGTTGAACCACGCCTTATGGCACATGTGAACAACAGTAACAATAGGTATAGGTAAACAAATAAACAGTAAATTAGCAGAACAATAGCTAACAATGTTCATCTAGTGCTTAGCGCAGGCATTTCAAAATAGCAACAGACAAGATGGAAGGCAAACACTGGGCGCGGGCACCTCTGCTCTAATCTTTCCCCTAAACTGTACAATAGATGTCGTACCTACAATTACTTGACTCAGCGCTTGCAAACTTCATTAACTTAATGAGAAAGATGCGGTCCACCATGCACAGAAGAGAGAAATACATGTTATTAATATCACGTCAGCGCAGATTACACTGAACGCTGTAATGCATATTTTCACAACGAGATGTAGAAGCAGGAAACAAACTTCCCCGGCAGCATATTTCGTCGACTGTGAGTGAAAACACTGAAAGATGTGAGGAATTTGTGATCGCTGCGTATGGGGGAATAGATTATCTGCACCTCGGCTGCTCGATGCCGGAATGGTTTAATGTTCGAATGCGAGTCGAATGTTAATTTACCTGATGCAAAGACAGCAGAAATAAATTGAACCTTGAATCTTTTTCTTCGTGTTCTACAGGTAGAGATAGAGTCAGGACATAAAATGTCCTTCTGGGAGTCACTCCAGCTATATACTTGTCAGAAATAATGCGAATAGCGTGCCTTTGCGCCATTTTCAGTTAATAAGGTGAAAGCCTTGAGTGGCTCTATACAACGGCTCCTACCCGGAAAAAGCGTCTCTAGCCCACAGACAAAAGATATCATCATGAGGAATGTCTCACACCCCGTAAACAAGCAATGATGTATTGGCTGATAATGATCGAAGAAAGAAGGAGAGAAGGATGGAAGGAAAGAAAGAACCTTTACGTACTGCATTAGGTTCAAGCATGTGTGGTTGAGGGGGTCGACCAACTGCGTCATACGTTTACTTCACAGTGCGGCTCGTTACGCTTTGAAAGAAGTCTGACCCCTCCCACCACATAACTTAATGCACGACCACGTGACCGGCAAGCTTTCGTCTTCACCTGTTACAGAAGTGTAACATGCTGCCGTCTTAATTTACAAGACTTCTTAAAAACGTAGACGCATTTAAGCTGATGCAGAATAGGCTTTTTCATTGTCGAATGTCTCACTTCCGAGAAACATTTCAGGACTTTCTGCCTTAGCACTCCTTGTGAGCGTGTGAAATACGCACATGTATTTTAAATATATAAACTATGTTTCTACATTAAAACTCGCTACCAGACAATTCTGCTCACATGCACTGGTTTCACATAGGCTATACATGATGTATTAGGGCAAGCATCTTTCAGATTGCTTCCAACTCTAACGAAGATGGTTCTTTTCAAGTTTACCAACAAAGGCAATGAAAAGCAGCAGCGGTCATGTTATGCCAAACTAAAGCCCAAATAAAGCACCAAGATTAAATGCAGCAAGTTAATGATCAGGTTCAGCTAGTCGCCTCAGCAATAACGCGCGATTTATTTTGTCAACCTCTTAATTGGCAAAATGTGTTTTAGTTCGAACGTAAAAATAGCCTGCTATTTTGAGCTCCTTTGTCCGTCTACTTACAGGAATGCTACTGGAACCGGAGGAAGAGGACAGCAAGAGCTGTCCGGTGTCTCTGGCAATACTTCGAGCAGGCGGGATGCCTTACACGGGCACGACAACCAACACACGGGCGACACAGCCCACATTTGTAAAGCACGCGATCAATCATCTGTGAAGCAGTCGGAGTTTGTAGAGCGCTGCCGCATCCGTAATGTCAAAAAGCACAAATGTGAAAGCTGTGGTAAACTGTTCCACCAGGCTGGTCACCTAAATGTCCATAAGCGCACGCATACAGACGAGAGACCCTACAAGTGCGAAATGTGCGATAAATCGTTTAGGCGTTCTGATCACCTAGATGAACATAAGCTAACGCATACAGGCGAGAAACCCTACACTTGTGAAACATGTGGTAAATCATTTGGGCGTTCTCAACATCTAGATGACCATGAACGCACGCATACGGACGAGAGGCCGTACAAATGCAAAATATGTGAGAAATCGTTCCGGCACAATTGTAGTCTAACTGTCCATATGCGCACGCATACAGAAGAGAAACCCTACACTTGCGAAACATGTGGTAAATCGTTTAGGCTTTCTCATCACTTAAGTAGACATATGCGTACGCATACAGACGAGACCCTACACAAGGCAAATACGTGACAAATCCTCACGGCACGATAGTAGTCTGGATCTCCCTATGCGCGAGCATACTGGCTAGGAACCGTACACTTGCGAAACATGTGGTAAATATTTCATGCGGATGATGGATCTTCATAGACACCGGCACATTCACACGGGCGAGAAACTCCCTGTCTGCCCTACATGTACTACCGCATTCAAAGCAAAACGTGATCTCAAGCGTCATCTCAACTTGTATTGTAGCGACTGCTGCGCTTTCGTTTGTAAAACAACTCGCGTCTCAGTCATCAGCACCAAAGAGTTCACGGGGATGAAACACCGTATGAGTGATTTCGTTTCGCAGAGAAAGAAATCCTTGACGGACACCAGTGCCAGAGGAATACGTGCTACTTAGGTGTAGATTCAGTTGAAGATGTGGTTCAACTGAATACACACCTCGTGACGCCTAGGGGTGTGCATCTGTAATGTTCTGACCAATACGCAGGTTAGATAAAACGCCCGCGGCGTTTGCATAACAACGTGAGGGTGAAGCCGTGCAGGAAAACATTGAGATTCTTTGACAGGAGCCAGTAACCAACTAAATGCATCGCATGGAGAGACCGGCTTCTCTTTATATTTAAAACCGCTGATATAAATGCTCCTTTCTAAAATTTAGTAGACGAGACATTGTCGCCACAAGTATTTATCGAGATTCAATGTCGAAGTAGAGTTCAAGTCGTAGACCGCGCTATCTGTCTGCAGACCTATGTTGTTCGCGAACGCAGCTTTAGCAAACTCATTTCAAGGCAAACCCTGATGGGCTGCAAGTATGTGTTTTGTGCAAGTAGAAGCTTGAAATGTTCGCACAAGATCCTTGATTACTTGTTTAGCTAAAGTGCACTCGGCAGCCGTTATGAATTAGCCATCCTTTTAGTGATTCTGTTCTGTGAATTGAAGGAAACACCTCTCATCAGGAAGCATTTAAAAATTAGGGTCTATTCTTTTTGTCAAATAGAAACTAATCTCTGCCATTATTTGAGGTTCTTAAGGCCTGTTGCCTTCTACCGACCATACATGGGAGCTCTTACGAAAGTGTACAGCCACATTGCATGCATAGAAAAATTAATGTCTTTACATGTTTTTCTCAATGCCTTCAATATGTTAGTTTTCTTTGGCTCTTATATTCTTACCTAAGATTTTTGTTCTATGCCATAAAATAGGCTGATGACAGTAGTGAGACTATAAAATTTATATAGTTTGGAGCCTCACTATGTCATATGGTCTCCTTCTATAAAATATTCAGTAATTGTTGTTTTATTGTGGCAGACCTCTGCAAGTTTTAAATGGCAGATTTTATCCCCCAGAAAGTCGAATATTTTGACTAGGCGTGCTCTCTACCTACAGCTGTAAAATATTCTTAGTGAAATATGACAAACGCATCCGTGCGAGCAATGACATTACAAGTAACATTCAGGTTTTATGCATATTGGGGCCCGTACTTGTTTATCTCTTTTCTTCGAACACGTTTGAACCGCTAGCAAATGTTAAGTTACTGCTCAGCGCATGACACGCCTGCATGTATCAGAACGTTATCGAACTTTCTCAGCGGTTGTCTCTCTTTTGTGTACGTTGTAGTCGAACCTTTTGTGATCAAGTTGTACGCGCGACGTGAATAGAGCTGTGCATTCTTAAAGGCGTGCCAGCTCTGGCGTTGACAGTGCAATCTTCGGCGAATCACGCGGGAATAGCCGACGCTCATTAAACACAAACCACGGCATGATCGACGCATGTGCCCGGCTCCATCTTTCTGCCCGAGTATACCTTCTTTTGTCGGTTCAGTTTCGCCAAATAAAGGGTATTTTATCATTCAATATTCTTGCTACCCTATATTGTCTCTACATTATTGACTCTAGACTGCCTATGGAAAGTCTAGGGACTTTTTGTATACGACCTTGTCTTTCTATAGATTTTGTCTTTTGTTGATATAAGTATACAGACTGTCTATAGACGAAAGTTGACAAGGTTTCTATTCTTGTCTACTCGCATTCCACCCCATCCATTGCCTTCAGACTCTATGTCGCCACCTTAACATCTGCAAATTTACCCTACGCACAGGTGGTACAGCGCTCAAGTCATTCGTTCACCTCGTTTCTTTTTGTTGCTTGCGCACTGACAGGCTGACCCTATGAGCAGCTTTTCTACCACAAACACATGCCGCCTACGAGGCGCATAGCTTTTGTTCTGCTTCTCTGAAGATTCCCCAAACTCTCCGTCCCCCAACACCATCCTACGTCCATTTTCTTCTTTCTTCCTTTTTTTTTCTGCTGCCTTCCCAGTCTTCCACTCTCGTCCCCTCATCTTAGAAATCAAGCCACATCGCTCATTTTCTTTTCAATCTCTCGCTTTCCAGCCAGCTACCACCGGCAACGACCACCCGTAACATCACCCAACTAACCTGTTAAAAAAGAATTGGAAAGAATGACAAAACCGCATTTGACGAAGATAGGCCCTTCTATTGTAACGTTGTCCAGCCTTTCCGATGCACTTTATCCCTGTGAACAGGCAGCAACCATGCCTGTTAACATAACGTCTTGAATCAGAAACGTTGCTTTCATGTTAAACAAAGGGAGGACAGACTACCCTGGACAACTAGTTCAATAATTGAACACCCGGTTGAAGCAGGTCAACTTTACAGCAACTTCTCAAGCATTCACATTATTTTCGAGTGGTCCTGGGTTGTCGATATCGTGCTAGGAATTCGGTTTACAAGACACAACGCAAATACATTGCCACAACATCCCTGGTAAGCTCTAGATAACTAGTAACGAATAAACAATAGTTTTATAAAATAACTACTATAAGGAACTCTAGCGCTAGCATCTACGGAAGCTGCAATGGGGCAGTTCCGCCAGCATGGAAATTATGGGAAGTGCATGGATTTGCCTATAGACTTCAGCCATCTGGCTTCAAACGGCTTCATAACTTTGTCAACCCGCCATTTTCAGTATTTCACTGCTTAAAAAGTAATTAAACATCAAAATTGTCCGACGGCTGGATTCTAACATAGGACCTCTAGCAGGGACGCGCAATATTGAAACGCCTGCATCAAGGACGCACGCATCAACTTGAATTTATCGCGGGAAAGCTAGTGCCTTAAGACAACTCTCCCGTTTCGACTTGGCCACCTCGGCAAGCTGAACCGCTGCAACGAGTAGAAATTGTGCGTGTTTGCAGCATCTTTTCCACTTAGAAAAGTATAGATTGCTCTGAAATTTACAATAATGGAGGCATGCAAAGCGCTATAAACGAATCCATAAGAACGTCTCAATGCAAAAGCACGAAAACCAGACAAGCCCTTGTCTTCCCATCATTTCCATGGTGGCTCAACGAATCCAGCGCCAGAATTCCCTCTATTGTTTAGTAGGAAATACTATGGACTAAACCCAGCTTGTTTCATTGTGCGAACGAACAGGCGCATGCGCATTTTTCAAAACGTCTTGCTTCTTCACCCGAAATCGAAGCACATGAATCAACACTCATCTCAAGACAAGACGTCGCAGCTTCTAATGCAAAAAGCGGGATCCGCATCTGTACTTCTCAGGAAGTATGTGAACCGACTTCTGTAGACCAAGAAACTTTATTAAAAAGAACCAGCAATTCTCTTTCAACCTGTTTGCCCAAATGGTCAACGTGGGTCTACGATGGCACAAGCCGCGAATTTATTTCACGTAAATGTGCTAATGCGTGCACCGAAGTTTCTCAGGGCATAAGAAATGGTTCTGGTGTTGCTGTAACTCTAGCCTCTCTGTGTATTAGGAGCCGTTTTCAATTTACTTCGAGGAATGTTGCACTAACCAGGGAAGGCTAAGGAGGGCAGTAATGGGCCTTCTTAAGAACGGCCAGCTGAAGTGCATGTTTTGCCAGCCATTTGCGACAGCGGCGGCAACTTTTCCTCTGCACCTTGTATAGCCGCTGCCATGTAACGGTTACCTGGGCCCCGTCAAGCCGTTTTTACGGCTTTTAGCCCAGTGGACCTTCCAGCATATTGTCTGGTAAATAAATTTGAATTTGAATGCACTTTTTTTTTTGGAACGCCACCGTAACGCTCTAGCCTCGTCGCCGTTGTGACTAAACACGTTCGACGAAGCAGGCTTTGTGCCTGAACACAACACCACCTACCTGATCTGCTATGAGCGGGGGAGTGCCCGCGGAAACCTCTACGGAGGCCTCTTCCCACGCGCCGTTCAAGGCGCAGGACAATGGACACCATGGCGGCCGCGCTGCCGGGGTCATCTCGGGGAATAAAACGCGCCTGTCCTGAAGTAAGCCCGGAGTTCTACGAAGTCCGCCTGACGTCGGTTCCGGACCATGAACCTGTGCGGAAGTGTGCGTGTGTAAGCCGTCCCGCAGAGAGGCGGCTTGTTTACGATGACTGGACGAATGTTTCCCTCCCATTGGGATCGAGGAAGGACGAGTGTTTATAAACCGCTGTTGTGCGGCTGTTCAGCGTACTTTCTCAAGGAGTCATGTTAGACTGATGCACTTTCTCTCGCAGTCATGCTAGACTGATGTACTGCAACGACTTTATGTAGATACTGTAAATAAACCCATATTCCTCGTCCTCGATGAGAAGCAGTCCTTCCCTTTAACAATGACCTCAGCGTGAATAAGTTGGGCGACGGCATGAGCCAGCTACCATCTAATTCATGCCCGACTCCAATCTTGACAACTGATTACGAGCGATGGGATTGAGCCCCCAATCCTGGCAGCCTGCGACCTGTGCAGAGGACTTTGCATCCGATCGCCTGATTAGCAAATACATTGTGTCACGTGCTTCGCAGAGAGGACTTGCATATGCGAACAATGCGATGCATAGTTCGACTCGCATGCGACAACAATCATCGCACATGCCACAACAGCGTGTGACGCTTGCGAAGAATGTTCGAAACCGTAAGCCTTCATGTTGCTTACAGACTATATCAGTGCCGGGAGTGCAGCTGTTATTCGTCGTAGAAAATTAGCCATAGCCAGACATGGCCGTTTAAGTAGTCGTAACTATATTAACTGCACTGCTGCCTTTCTTGATAACCATGCAGGGAGTACATATCCTTTGGCGCAAAAGATATAGGTGGTTACGTTATGATCGACACCTGCAGGAATCCGTTCGTCGACCGTTCCCGCAGTACTTACGACAACGCGAAAAAGCAGTCAGGGATGCCATGGCGCACCTCTATTTTAATGCGAAGCATTCTCGTTGAGTGTAGCGCAGTTTTTCCTAACATCTGCCCAACCGTTCTCGTGGGCGAAGCCACACGTAAAAGATATAAATGAGCCTGCTTGCTTACGTTATGTCACGAGCGTGACTTTTCAGAGTCCGCCGGAAGCAGGCGACTAACCACCGGCTTGGAAACATGACTTTTTGGGATCGTCACATGTCGTGCGCTTTTTCCCTTCCTTACGCAATGGAAACAGATATTACTACCGCCATGAAATAATCAATAAATGAAAACCTTTCTTTAGTGAGCTTTTTCTTAAGGCATGGTCAGGATGGAAGTTGATAAGCATTGCCAGAGGTGTAAGCGTGTTCAAATTGCGTGTTGATGCTCACTATACTGTATTTGTAATAGAGGATCGGGTAGCTGCTACCAACATAAGTGGCACCCTACAGCCTGCTCGATGCACTAGAAGCTTCAAACGATCAGCGTCTCATCTTACCTCGATTTGTTCTCAGAATTCAGTCCTGTTTTATGTGGCGCCGATTCTTTTATGGCACCACCATTTTCATAATGCACTGAAAGCGCGAATAAATTAAGCCTGTCCAACTTGAGGTTCAAACGACGCGGAGAAAAGTGGGTTTGGTCGCGCACACTGCGAGATCCCAGCGAAAAGAGGCTCGACTACTGACACGGCTTGTTTTTGTTTGCCGCTCCGTCATCATGTGGCATAATATTCGCAACGTGATAAACCGCTCACACTTGGTTCGTTGTATCCGACATTGGAATAAAGGTTGTGAAACACGAATCTGAAAGGCTCGATCTAGGCAGCAGCGTATTTTATTTAACGACTGCTGCGCTCGTCGTGGTGGGCACGAAACGGAATTTACGACTGTGGCCCAATCACTGGTCGCGACGCTAAACTGCCCGCAGTGCGCGAGGCCCGATCGAGCTACGACTATGAACGACGCACGAGTGATGGTCACCGAAGAATCGCGGAACGTGCGAAACATGTGCAGTTCTTTATTTCTAGGGAGTGGGAAGGCAGCACTAGCCGCGTTTACATGAATGCGACAGTGTCGCGTCGCATTTCTAGCGCATCGCGTTCATGTAAACAGTGGTAATGCGGTAGGAAGGCCTATCGCATTAGTGCGCCAGGCGAGGGGAGATTTACGGTAGCGAATCGACTCTCCCGGAGCATGCGAACGCAGGATTGTCGCATTGGGAATTATGGGAAGGAATTAGCTGCTGGACTGCCCCGCTGGTACAGCTGCGAGACAGCAACCTTAGTCCATGCCGACAAACGTAGCATAAGTTGGAGACGGAACGCTGCATTCTGAAGCATTTTGAACAAACGTCAGGCTCTCGGTAGCCTGTAAAGTCGGCACTCAGCCACCAAAGTGCACTCGGCCCACTACCGGAAACCAGTTACACCGGAAGTCGGCTGCACTCCCCTTATACGACACCATGTGGCGCTACGTTCTCGCGAGAGGTAATGCGCTACATGTAAACGGCGTCGCATCGGCTTTCCCAAATGCGCTTGCAAATGCGATGCGCCACTGTCGTATTCACGTAAACGGGGCGACTGCAACTTACGGATAACACAACAAAGTGAGCGCCCTCCGTCAGGCGATAAGAGCTATGTGCTTCATTTGAACACAGCCTGAGAGTCAGAAGAAACACATGTGGTAATCCGTTAAGGCTAATTATCCTTGTATACCACCTGCACTTTCACGAGTCCTTACACGAGCAAGTTTCTCCCCTACAAGGTGTGCACTTCACTTTGACACGAGCATGAAACAAAGTAATAATATCGTCACGTGAACGCTTTCTTTAAAGGGGAGGAGGGTTGTTGGGTTAGATGATTTGGCGGAAAGATAGCTAGGGTTATTGGGGCGCCTTTGCTAGCATTCAAAAATTCGCACGTTTGCGCCAAGCTAGCGACGCACTCTATCGTCTCGTTTCGACAAGATATGCAATCATATTTAATTCTAAATCCCGAAGTGTCAAATGCGTTATTTGTTTACCTTCGTTCCGGGCCTTGAGTGCGCATGCGCGGAAATTCAACATCGCGCAGTGTCGAATACATACCAGACCGAATGCATACCAGAACATGAGGCATGGCTGAAGAAGCAAGCAACGAATACACGCCTCCTGCGTTCAGCTTCACGGACGAAGCAGCCCCAAGTACAAGCCATGGCAACACCCAGGGCGTTTCGTCTGATTTGGGAGCCTACACAACGTGAGCTTTTACCGATTGTCAATTTTTAATTGAATACTGTTACCCTTAGACATGACCCAGGTAATAGGCTTTTACATCTGTACATTTGTTCCACCTATACGGAGTCCTTGTTGACGGCCAACTTGAGCTTTTAAATCAGGGATTTTCTTAGATATAGACGCGTCCGTGCACAGGCGGTGCGTAATTATTGTCATGCATAGCTTAAATTCAGCTGTTTAGCGTTTGTGATAAAACTTATGAGAAAGCGAAACAAACTTATTTAACGAAGAAAATATTTTTCGCTTATGTATGATTATTTCAATGCACACCCCCCACTTTGTGCTCTAGATTGCAGTCCCGATGTGAGCGCCATATTTCGATGAAAGCGCACTGTAAGAAGGCTAGCGCTTACCTCTATTTCGGTGCTTGTTACAGGAGCCCCGGTGATGATAGTATATATTCAGTTTCCACTGTGGCATGCGTTTTATCAGGTCCCGGTTCCGGCGCAAAAAACGAAAGAATTTAATAGTTTTAAGCGCACTGCCTCACTTGATTTGCCGTATTGGTGAGTACTATCGTGAGCAGAGCGAGCGGGAGCACACGAACGGGTGGCAAAAGGCGTCGAAACCGAGCTAAAGCGATACGCGGAAGGCGCTGTCGAAAACAAAGGGGAGAGGGGGACGCTCTTGCACTTAATGTTAGCACTACCACTGCGCCTTCTTTTTCGAAACCCGTAGCAGGCTGGAATTCACTGCCGACCGAGAGCCGTTAAGACTGTTATGTGTCGCAGTGACTTACAGCTGGTCATTTTTTTCTTGCATACTTTTCATATTTTTAGAGCGCTGCTCTTATGCGCCCGTCCCTGCGTTTAGCGTAAGGTATTTTCAGATATACCCCATAGGACGTGAAGCATATATTATGGAGCGCACAGTGTCCCGCGTTACAGGCCGATTTCAAAGGGAAGTAGCTCAAGAATGCTTACGCGTCGGAGTAGGGCTGCTATTGGCCACGCTTCGGTGCACAAATTTATCAGTAACCGCAATATCAAACAGCTTTATCAATGTGCGCTGGTGATGTGGGAAGTTCTGCAATTTCTATAAGGAGATTCACGGGGGGCGTACCAACAGTTACTAGAACAGCGTCCTCCTTTCCACTTTGTTTCCGACGGCTGCCATCGTGTATTGCCCATAGCACGGTTCGAGGCTATCTGACACGCGTCCTCTGTTCTCGATCGTATTCCTCACGATAGTACTTTCTGGACGACACGTCAACGTGCACAAAATACTGTGATTTGCCGCATAAAAGAAAGTGTGAACAAGTGCGTAGTTCTCGAAAAACCCTTTATCTTTAGAAAATGTAAGCCCGGTGGAGGAAAAGCCAAAAATGTGTTTAAAAGGATGGTTTGTCCCTTTGCCTGTATGGCCGAAGAGGGAACATTGCGTATTAAAGAAAAAACGCGCGGTCGTGCAAGCTTACCCTTTTCCCGCTCGTAATAGTTTGGCCAATGAAGCCCCTTGTTTATTTTTTTTTCAGCGTTCTTTTACCACTCAAATTTGGACAGCAGGTTTGCAAATTGTTTTTATTACACCAAAGTTTAGCGACTGTATACAACAGCGATAAAGAAGCTGAAAGCCATGGTATTCCATGGCACTGCTTACCATTTACGTACAATCGCAGTAGCACGTCGCGTTTCAGCTATGCTAACGCTGTGCATTGCATCTGTCGTCCGACTTTTTTAAGGCTAAAGCCTTAGATATCCGCTGCAAGGTCTCGGTGTGATTGTACAGAAGAGGCTGTCTTCTTCCCCATCGTTGCTACTAATCATTGCAGAAGAAGCATATGTAATTAATATTGAGGTAATTAAGGCACTCGAACTCACGACCTCTGGTGGGAGGCAAACCCACGAGCTTTGTTGTTAATTAGGGCAAAGTTGAATAAGGCGCAGTTGATTGAGGTAGCTTTAAATATGGCGCTTATTCACACGACCTTTAGTGGTAAAAAACAAGTAATAAGAAGTAATAATGCATTCCAATGAGAATGTCGATTCATTCCATGGGTGTCTCTTGAGCGCGGATACATTCGCATTTACCATTTTGGCATGTGCTTTTTTTTTTCATGCAGTTCTCCCAATAAACTATTTCCATCAAGAAATTCTTGGATAGGCAGCTGCGAGTGGCATAGTAGAAGCAAACTGGGCATAGCTTGCCGAGAAATATTTAAGACCCCCATCCTCATTGTTACTCAATTCATTCGAATTCATGCTTTCATTCCGAAATGTTCAAATTAATATTTGGCTGCGAGACAGAAATCTCTTCTGCATGTAGGGCAAGTCATTTGTGCCCATAATTTCAAATACTACCTAAAGTACGATATATTCCTCATAGCACCGGGATCCATCGCACCGGGATCCACACGGCGATGCAAAATCACAACAGGCGAGTACAAAGGGTGTATTTTCCTCATATGAGTGCAGCCTCGCATCGTAATTCCAGAAACCATATACACTGTCATTTTAATACTTTAACCTGTTTTATTGCCGCAAAAAATGTTCCATGGAGAAAAACATTTTATTCCGAAATCGTTGTTGCGATTCCGTCGCTGTGGCAAGTGGAGCACGCATTTTATATAGCAAGCTACATACGGAGGCACCATACCCGGTGTAAGTACTCTAACAGTTATGCTCACAATGTTCGTGGAAGCCAAGGAAGGTGCCGTTTCGACTATGGTGGATTAGTGCCATGCACCAGACAATGCCCCAGGCTTCGTTCGTGGTATCTCAGTCAGCGTAGTGTGCCTTTAGTGAGAATGAAACATTGCAATTAGCGCGTTTACAAAGCAGTACTTTGTTTCTTCCGGACGTTCTTTTAATAAAACATAATATAAATTTTTTGTCACAGCTGTAAGTGTCTAACACCAATACCCTTATTAATTGCAGAATTTCTCACGACGCCTGGCGTTACCAGTGGAACACTCAGCACAGGCCAATAACCGACGGGACTTACAACGTCGACGGTACGTAGTCGATGGTCACTCGCCTTTGCCACGAACATGCGAGATAGCTCCTACGTCCATTGTGGCAGCCGTGCATTTATTGCAAATACGGATTCTGCATAATACGGTTTCTGCATAAGGTTTCTGCGTAAGCCGGCTTCTCACTGCCTTTAGTACGAAGTTTGTGCAGACGTGAATGCATGTAAATTTATACAAAAGCTGTGCAGTTCTAGTTTTTCACTGAATTCTCATATCGGTCAATTGCAAAGCACGCTCCTAGGTTCTCCTGTCAGAAGCCGAGGCCCTACTACATTCCATGTCGTGATAAATTCACTCGTAATTGGAATCAGCGCATGACAATTGGTCTACAATTTTATATTCCAAGGAAAAGCTCGGTGGAGTCGTCGTGCTACCACCATAATTTTCCCTTGAACCGATCAAACTTATCAGACAAAGATGTTTTGTTGCGAATTCACAGTGCGATGTGCAATCAGGGCGGCGTTTCAGATGCCTGTACCGGAAGGTCGTAACGGTACTGTCACGTTTTCGGCAGAGTGTGAGGATTGCTCACGCACAGCATTTTACGAGCAACCGACACATCCCGCTGCGGCGGAATGCAGAAGTTACAGCGTACAATTTGGGGCAACGCAAAACAGCTTATTGTGATGTGTTAGTGACTGAAGAAAGCAGCCAAACTGAGAAAGACGAAACTAGCGTTTTATTGGGCGAACTTGCGCCCTGAAAAACAGGCTACGCTCAAAGAACGGCGACCGCGGCGAACACAGTCGGTGATCGTCGAAAATTTCATCAGCGGGTCAAGCGCGTCGGCTTTTATACATCAGTCGTCGAATGTTGCAGAGTAATCGGTGGGCCCGCGTGCCTTCCACAAAGTTCGACATTATACGCGTCGCGTACACATGCGATCAGATTACACAAGGTTCGGTCAAAGAAAGCGGATGGAAGCGTCGATAACATTCCAGAAGCTTCCAATACATCAAGGCGCGTCCCGCGCTGTGCGATAACGTTTGTTAGGCGGTGGAACGTGTCGCCCGATAAAGAGAAACAAGTACACGTGTCAATACCCCTCTCGTAAAAAGCATCGACACGACGCTGCACACGAAATAAATGAAAACACCCGTATCAAAGAGAACAACAAAGGAAGTTCGTCAGCGTCCGTAAAATGGTTTAATACGCACCACGTGTACCACTTCAGATAGTGCGAGACGCCGCTGTGAATGCCAAATGCCGTCTGGCGCGACCTCAAAGTCCAGTGGGCCAATACGTCGAATGACCTCGTAGGGTCCGAAATAGCGTCTCAATAGTTTCTCACTCAGTCCTCCTCGGCGTATTGGGGTCCAAACCCAAAAACGGTCGCAGGGCGGCTACTCAACGAAGCGTCGTCGGAGGTTGTAGTGTCGGTTGTCGGTACGCTGCTGGTTCTTGATCCGCAGGCGGGCGAGCTGTCGGGCTTCTCGGCGCGCTGAAGATAGGTAGCGATGTCAAGATTCTCTTGGTCATTGACGTGCCGCAGCATGGCGTTGAGCATCGTCGTCGGGTTCCTGCCGTAAACCCGCTTAAACGGCGTGATCTGTGTTGTTTTTTGGACCGCCGTGTTGTAAGCGAATGTTAGGTACGGCAAGGACGGCATCCCAGGTCTTGTGTTCGATGTCGACGTACATTGCTAGCATGTCGGCAAGGGTCTTATTCAGGCGCTTCGTAAGACCATTCGTCTGTGGGTGGTAGGCAGTTGTCCTCCTGTGCCTTGTCTGACTGTACTGCAGAATGGCTTAGGTGAGCTCCGCTGTAAAGGCCGTTCCCCTGTCGGTGATGAGGACTTCTTGGGCGCCATGTCAAAGCAGGATGTTCTCGACAAAGAATTTCGCCACTTCGGCTGCGCTACCTTTCGGCAGTGCTTTCGTTTGAGCAAAGCAGGTCAAGAAGTCCGTCACCACGACGATCCACTTATTTCCGGTTGTTGATGTCTGAAAGGGTCCCAACATGTCCATCCCGATCTGCTGAAACGGTCGGCAAGGAGGTTCGATTGGCTGTAGTAATCCCGCTGGCCTTGTCGGTGGCGTCTTGCGTCGCTGACAGTCTCGGCATGTTTTTACATAACGGGCGACATCGGCGGTCAGGTGCACGGCCAATAATAGCTTTCCTGTATCCTCGACAGTGTCCGGGAAAATCCGAGGTCTCCAGCGCTCGGATCGTCATGCAGGGCGTGCAATACCTCTGGACGCCGCCCTGAGGGAACAACAACAAAGTAGTTGGCGCGGACTGGTCAGAAGTTCTTCTTTACGAGTAGGTTGTTTTGAAGCGAGAACGAAAATAATCGTCGTCTAAATGCCTAAGGGACAACGTCGGTGTGCCCTTCCAAATACTCGAGAAGGTTTTCCAGCTCCGGGTCTGCGCGTTGCTGTTCAGTGAAGTCTTCTGCGCTTAATATGCAAAGGAAGGCGTCGTCGTCCTCGTCATCTTGCGGCAGCGAGTCAATGGGGACGCGTGATAGGCAATCCTCATCAGAGTGTTTCCGTTCTGACTTGTAGATTACAGTGATATATTCTTGCAACCTTAGACTCAACCTCGCCAGCCGTCCTGAAAGGTCTTTTAAATTCGCTAGCCAACACAAGGCGTGATTGTCGCTGGCGACTTTGAATGGCCTGCCATATAGGTAAGGGCGAAATTTCGCTGTAGCCCAAACGATGGCGAGGCATTCCTTTTCGGTTGTAGAATAATTGCCTGCCGCTTTTGACAACGACCGGCTAGCGTAAGGTATCACGCGGTCAAGTCCGTCTTTTCTCTGGACTAGGACGGCACCGAGGCCTAGGCTACTGGCGTCAGTGTGGATTTCGGTATCGGCGTCCTCGTCGAAGTGCGCAAGTGCTGGGGTGACTTCAGGCGTCGTTGAGTTCTTCAAATGCGTCGGCCTACGGCGTTTCCCACTTGAACTCAAGATCACATTTAGTTGTGTCAGCGGCACAGCAATGCGTGAAAAGTCCTTGACAAACCGCCTGTAGTAAGCCCACATGCCAAGGAATCGACGCACTGCCTTCTTATTGATTGGCGGCGGGAACTTCGCAATGGCAGCAGTCTTCTCCGGGTCGGGGCGGACTCCACACTTGCTGATGACGTGGCCTAGAAACAGAATCTCATGGTAAGCGAAGCGGCACTTACCTGGCTTCAGAGTGAGCCCTGATGACTTGATGGCCTCCAGTACTGTCGCGAGCCGCCTAAGGTGATCGTCGAAATTTCCGGCGAAGACGACGACGTCATCCAAGTAATCAAGACAGGTCTGCCACTTCAATCCTGCTAACACCGTGTCCATGACGCGCTGGAACGTTGAAGGCGCGGAGCACAGTCCGAATGGCATGACCTTGAACTCGTAGAAGCCGTCTGGCATGATGAAGGCGGTCTTTTCGCGATCTCTCTCGTCGACTTCTATTTGCCAGTAGCCAGACTTGAGATCCATCGACGAGAAGTATTTTGCGTTGCAGAGCCGATCTAATGCGTCGTCTATACGTGGAAGGGGCTATACGTTCTTCGTGATCTTATTAAGTCGACGATAATCGACGCACAAGCGTAGGCTTCCGTCCTTTTTCTTCACCAAGACTACGGGAGATGCCCACGGGGTTTTCTACGGCTGGATGATGTCGTCGCGCAGCATTTCGTCGACTTGTTCTCTTATAGCTTCCCGTTCTCGCGTCGAAACTCGGCAAGGGCTCTAGCGGAGTGGTCGAGCCCACTCTTCGATGATTATGCGATGCTTTGGGACTGGCGTTTGTCGAATCCTCGATCACGTCGAAAAGCAGCCTTTGTATCATCGTAGCAAACTTCTGAGCTGTTGCTGCTTAATCACGGGGAGACTTGGATTTATGTCGAAGTCTATTTCGGGAACTATGGTCGTCGGGGTAGATGCGGCAGAATTCGATAGAACAAACGCATTACTGGTTTCCAGAATTTCCTCGATGTACGCGATCGTAGTGCCCTTGTTGAAGTTCGCTGAACTGCTCCTTGCTGAAGTTTGCCAGCAACATTTTAGTTTTTCCTCAGTGCAGTCGAGCAATCCCTCTTGCGACGCAAATTTCACGGTCTAGCAATAGACGTTGGTCACTCTCGATGACGCCTTTTACGTCGGCAGGTGCTTTGGTGCCGATGGAAATGACAGTGCTGGAGCGGGGCGGGATGCCGATTCGACTTTCAAGCACGCATAAGGCGTAGTGACTACGAAAACTCTCCGGCGGTATCGCACGACCTTCCGACAGCGCTATCGACTTCGACTTCAGGTCGATGATTGCGCCGTGTTGGTTCAGGAAGTCCATGCCGAGAATGACGTCTCGTGAACACTGTTGGAATGGCGTTTCAGAAATAAGAACACCGCGTACGGAAGCACTGCAAATGGGTTCCCGAATCACTAAATGCTATTCGCCTCGCACCATCTATCACAATGAAATATTCATTTCATATGAATTGCCCTTCCACTGCTGCGAATGAACACCTATACTGTACTTTCATGCCATACAGGTGCCACTTACAATGCAAGCACTAGTTTCCCGCTTCTGGGGCCAAGCTCCAATATCGATTACGGAAGGCCCAGCACAAGTCGCGCTGGCATGGAGCAAGCAACAGCCATTTTAGAAGACGGTGTCAGGTAAGCCTGCATTTAGAAATGTTTCATTGTAAAGCAACTCAGACCCAGCGGGGATCGCAACCCGCGGTACAGCCATGCCTGTACTCAATAATCCTTGCCGGGGCGAGGGCTTGTTGCGATGTTTGACAGAGGCACTGCATCTGCAGTTCGGAGCATTCAACAGGCGGAGCTGTTGGTAGCATACGTAACAGTTCCGGGAGCGCGACTGGACATGGACACAGTAAAAAAAAGTTAGGCAGCATGTCGCACTCCTGTTACACATGAAGGCACACTTTCTGATTGGTTACCTGCTTACTCACCCCCCTTGCGGAACGTATCTAGAAAGTGAGGAGCAAGATGTTTATCTGAAAGAAAGCGCTCAAAATGAAACGCTCAACATGTCTAAGGTTACCTGGGCGGTGTAACGTTGGCACGCAGGCAGTAAAATACGCGGTCGAAATTGATCGGTACTTCCCACTACGGCTTGCCTCATAATCACATTGCGGTTTTCGTACATAAAACGGCAGCATTTAGTTTTTATATTTTAAATTCTTTCACCTGCACCATACGTTTCAGAAGCGAAAAGACGAAACTTTTTTCTTAGCCCTAAGTTAAGCAGTTGCTGAACCTCATATACAGCAATTAAAAACATGAAACATGTGCCAAGTAATATGCCAAGTAATGTAATGCGTAATGACGCGACTATTTGATTTCTTCTGGTAAATAAGCCTTCCCTTTCGTTATTGATATCAAAGTACATACTCTTTTAAATTTAGCCTCCCGTGCAGAGAACGGTGGCGCCTTGGTAGGTAATGGTTTCCGGCTTCTCTGATCTGTGCTACGGAAATCACGTATAACGGGGAGGGCATCAGTGAATGTTCGCTATAGGACAAGCACCTGTAGTTTCCTTTGCCGGTCCTCCCCGCCATGCCATCTTATTGATCGCGCACACTGGACGTCATTGCTATTAATTTATTTTATTATTCATTTTATTATAATTCTAATATGACCCTATAGATGTAACAGTTGTCACGTTCCGTATTAGCCCAACACTTTCCTTATTTCGATCTCATAGCTAGCAGTACATTCCCCCAGTGCAATGTCTGTTTGCCTGAAGGATTCTTGACGCAAACGTTTCCACAAGGGCACTTGTCCTCGTCAGTTGCGACCCCTTTTCTAAACATTGGCTTCGGCTACAATATTTGTTGTACCACTGTTCACCACCTCAGGTCTTGCTGTTTATGCGAATATCTGTCTTGTGTTTCAGATTTCCTGAGACTACCAGTGTTGGCCAATGGAACACGCAATACCACACAGTTTATGGCACATCCAGCATCTCAGGTAGGTGCAGGAAAATTTTCAGCTGTTAGTATACCATTCCATGCCTTCAAGGTGATGGAAACGTGTAACATTTGCTGTCTAGCACTGTGCATTTAAACAGCGTGAATGAAAGAATTCTGGGGTTTTACGTGTCAAAACCACAATTTCATCATGATGCACGCCAGTAGTAGGGGACTCCAGATTAATTATGACCACCAGGGGACGCTTAACATGCCCTCAATGGTAAACAGCATTGCCGCTGGCTCAGGTGTGGTTGCGAAAATGTCGTTCGTGTACCTTTTAGTTATTCGGTACATCTAAACGTTTCTTGCTTCCGTTAGGTCATTTTATTGCTAAGAGTTCTTTGCCTCATTCAATAGTTGGTGACAACCTAAGAATGAAGTGCAAGCTCCGCCCGCAAGACCCAAGCATAACCGCCTTTACCCTCTAAAAAGGAAGAGGACTGGAATCCACTCGCACCTTACTGAAGTTGCTGTGGTAATGAAAATGTAAAGGAAATCGAAGAAAAAGAGCTCACCATTTGAAGTTAACGTATTAACATTGCCTGACTGCTGATATGAGTTTTCCTAATTCAATTTCCCAAGACGTTCTGGTTTCAACATACCACCAATGGCATAGACACTTATGCACGGTGAAAATAGCCTCTTTAAATGCGCAACGATGATTGAAGTCACGGATGTCAGCGAGCGAAATTGGATGGCGCATTTATGAAACTTGTTTGTCCTTGACTGCGTACATATCACCGTTTACGCTTGGTTTGTGGCCGATTATAGGCACTTTGCCTTACATAGGTAAGTGGGTAGGCAGGCAAGATATGTACGTTCTTATCTAGCGTTGTTTGAATGAAAGGAAAATGATTGCGCCCACGATGATAGAATCGCAACAGTGGTGTCGGGCAAAGCGGCCCGTTACTGTAGCCATTAGACCCCAATTACACAAAAGAGCTAATGATCTTCCAAAAAGTTCCACCATTCATTGAGGAAATCTTTGAAAATGGGCGTCCAATACCAGTGACTTACTGGCATGAACATTTTTACTAGCACCACGCTAGTATGTTAGCCATTCGTCCGTGCATTCATGATATATTCGCTTGTATCAGATGCGGCACCGACGTCTCATGTCGAGCCATTTCGTTATCAAAGCGCGACAAGAAGCGAGGAGACAAACATCAGGCATTTCAATATGATCCACGGGCCGGTTTAGGCAGAAATGACCCCGGAATAAAACAATGAACAACTCCCGAAACCCATGTTTATCTTCATCGTTGAAGCTATCTTGCCTTTTCAGGCGTTTGTTGCTTCAGCTATGAGGATCACTTCAGAGGGCAGCAGAGCTGTCACGGTTTCTTCTTGATTCCTGCGCGTTCATATCCCGCAACGCTCCAGTCTCGTGACTTTGTCACACAGTGGTGAATTGGCGTCTGTGTTTTCAGGGCACACAGACAATACTGAAGACCGAAGCAACGCATTCAGACTGCCGGTCTACAGCAGCAGCAGCGGCGGAGATGACGCAGTGGCCAGCACAAGCCACGCGGGCATGCAGGAAGCAACGGGCACATTGGGAAACGAAGCTAGGTGAGTCAAACATTTGCATGAACTCCTTTCAATAGAGCAACTCAATGAGACGACAGGGAATTCCGTCTATGGCTGAGTTATGCTTGCGCTCAAGAACTTATGAGAGGGATTGAAGTTCTGACCATTCAAATTCCAAATATCAGCGGCTGTTCACACAGTATGGCGCTGGCGTAAGCAGGAAGCTTTAGCTCAGGATCTACTACCTAGGTACATGGGAAAAGAGAAATCAGTTTCCTCGAGCACACACTGCACCAGCAATAGTGAAGTTTGCGGCATTTAAACAAAATGCGCTATTAGTGTATTTGCAGCAACTGGCTAGTTGGCTGGTGACCTATACTTAAGTAAAAAGCGAGAAAATCAAGTATCAGAATTGGACCTTTTCAAATCGGCAATAAGATGAATGCCAGGATTATATCAACTGCACTAAATAACAAAGTTAAAGTGCACTAAATACGTGTTTAAGACAGCATTCTAAAATATGCTATTTCATTGGTACACACTTTGAAAATCCTTGTTCACGTAGTAAAAAACTCACGCAAAGTGGAAAAGTATGTCAAAGTTGCCACTGAGGATTCTCCAAGAGATGCAGCTAGTAGGACTTCGGGAGGTATATTTCTTTGCAAGTTAAAGTTGTACATTTTATGCATCTGTTCTTTTGAAACTTAACCACTTGAGAGTTTTCCCGCGGAGTAAGACATAAATCAAAATTAGGAGTGATAGAGTTATCAAATTTCATTCAAATGAAATTATTTTATTGCAATCTCCGCAGAGGACAACGAGTCCTGCTCCTGAACCTACACAGGTTTTGCGAAAACAGCACTTTCGCTGTAGTGGCCTGTTATCACTTGTCCTAACATTTATTTATTTATTTGTTTAGCTAGCTGTAAGTTTGTTACATAATCTGCTCTCCATACTGGCCAAGCTGGCATGATTAGAAACACCGTGTATGTTAACACCACACACGTTGAACCACACCATAAGGTCGCATGACTCATGTTAACAGGAATAGATAAAGGTAAACAAATAAACAGCAGGTTACTGCAAGGATACCGCACAATGATCATCTGGAGCTTACCGTGGATATTTCAAAAGAGCAACATAGAAGATAGAAGACGCACTAGGTGGAGGCATCTTTGCTCTACAGCGCGTTTTATCTTTTTTTTCTTGACTAAACGGTACAAGAGATGTCGTACCAACAATGACTTGACTCAACGCTTGCAGATATAATTGACTGACCGAGAAAAATGCTGTCGGCCGTGGACAGAACAGAGAAATACAGGTTATTTGTTTTACATCAACGTCGATTGCAATGAACCTTGTAATGCATATTTGCACGAGATGAAGAAGCAAAAAGGGAAACTTCGTCGGCAGCTTATTTCATTCATTGTACGACAAAAAACAGGAGTACTTGAAGCATTGGTCAATCCACCTATACTTGTCAGGAATAACGCCAATGGTGTGCCTTTGTATCATTTCCAATTATTAGGACGAAAGCCTTAAGTGGCCCGTTGCAATGGCTCCTACCCTGAAAAAGCGGCCTTAGTCCAGAGATAAAAAATATCATCAGGAATGGCTCATACCCCGTAAAGAAGCAAAGATTCAATGGCTGAAAATCAATGAAGAAACAAGAAAGAAATAAGGAAAGAAAGAAAGGACGAAGGTAAGAAAAAAACAAGCGAACAAAAAGAACGAACGAAAGAAAGACAGAATGAAAGAACGACACAAGGAACGAAATAAGCTTTAGGTATTGCATTAGGTTCAAGCATGTGAGGTTGAAGAGGTCGACCTACTGCGTCATACGTTTACTTCACATGGCGGCTCGTTATGTCTTGCAAGAGGGCTGATCCCTCCGATCGCATACCTGAATGCACTACCATGGCTGCAACAAGCTTTCGTCTTCACATGTTCGAAAAGTGTACAAAGCTGCACCACTTTTCTTACTCTCCTTCAAATAAAAGGCGTCCTAAAAACGTAGACGCATTTTAGCTGATGAAAAACAGTCATTTTCAATGCAGAATGTCTCACTTCCATGGACAGATTTCGGGAGTTTTCTTTGAATACTCCTTTTGAGCGTGTTGAAGAGGCTCGTGTATTTTAAAAATATTGATCGGCTAAGTTTCTTGACTAACAATAACCACTGGATATTTCTCCTCACCTGCACTTGTTTTATGTAGGTTATGCATGATGAATTGAGTCAAGCATAGTTTTGGTATTGCTCGCAACTTGATTAAAAATGGTTCTTATGTTTCAGTTAAGCAAAGCACACCATCAAGATCAGCAATGTTCAATTTTTGCCAATCCGGAGCCCAAAATGAGCGCTAGGTTTAAACACAGCAAATTCGCGCTTAGGTTCAGCAAGTCGGCTCACCATTAACTCGCGTTTTAGTTTGTCAACCTCTGAACTGGCAAAACGAGTTTTTGTTCTCCCCTAAGAAGAGTCGCGCCTATTGAGCTATTTGTCCGTCTCCTTGCAGGAATGCTACTGGAACCAGAGGAAGGGGACAAGAAGAGTTGTGCGGTATCTCTGGCAATGTTTCGAGCAGACCGGTAGCTTTACACGGGCACGCCAACCAACACACAGGCGACACAGCCCACATTTCTAAAGCCAGCGATCAATCGTCTGCAAAGAAGTCGAAGTTTATAGAACATTGCCGCACCCGTACTGCCGAAAACCACAAATGCGAAAGCTGTGGAAAACTGTTCCGCCGGGCTTATCATCTAGCTCGACATTACCGCACGCACACAGACGAGAGACCTTACAAATGCGAAATATGTGACAAATAGTTTGGGCGTTCTGATGCCCTAGATGTCCACAAGCGCACGCATACAGGCGAGAAACCCTACACTTGCGTAACATGTGATAAATCATTCGCGGACCTGTCCAGTCTTCGTACACACCAGCTCACTCACACTGAGGAGAAGCGCCATGTCTGTCATAAGTGTAGTAAACCATTCAATACCAAGCAAAATCTCGTGCGTCATCTAAAGTCGCATAGTAAGGATGCAGCTTTCGTTTGCGAAATATGTCACCTATCCTTTGTGAACAACTCAGGTCTCGGTCATCACCGCCAAAGCATGCACGGGGATAAAACCCTGGCTGAGTCATATGGTTTCGCAGACAAACAAAACCTTGATGGATACCTGTGCCAGAAAAGTACATGCTACTTATGTGGAGATTCCTTTGAAGACTAGGTTCGACTAATTACACATCTCGTTACGCATATGGATGAGCAGCCGTAATACTCTGACTAGTGCGCAGGTTGAGTAAATCGCCCCTGCTTTCACAACGCGAGAGTAAAGCCGTACTGGGA
Organism: Dermacentor andersoni; assembly: GCF_023375885.2. Taxonomy (NCBI): domain Eukaryota; kingdom Metazoa; phylum Arthropoda; class Arachnida; order Ixodida; family Ixodidae; genus Dermacentor; species Dermacentor andersoni. Next base: position 70,864,963 of record NC_092824.1, on the reverse strand, counting down.
AGCAACGCTGACAAGCTCCCACATGCGTGAGCAATTAAACACATCATGTGCAAAGACCGGCTTCTTTGGACATTTGACACGGCTCAGTAAAAAGGTGGATTAAAAAAATTACCAGACAAGACGTCGCCGCCAGCAGAATTCGTCGTTTTTCAACGTCGAAGTACAGTGCAGGTCCTGGTCAGTGTTCAGTGTTTGCAGAAGTATGTTGTTCGCAAACATAGCTTTAGGAAACTCATTTCAAGCCAAACACTGATAGTCAGTATGTGTGCTTTGTGCAACTAGTAGGTTGAAATGTCCGCACATGATTCTTGGCACCTCGTTTAGTTAGAGGAATGTTTTGTGGAAGCGTCTTTGCAGTGTACTAGAAAACGAGCTTTAATTACACATCCTATTGGTGGTTTTGTTTTAATAAAAAAACACACCTATCATTAAGAACCACTTAAAAAGTAAGGACTGTTTTTTTAACTCAAAATCAATCTCCGCCATTATTTCAGGTTCTTCAGCCCTGTTGCCTTCAACACACAATGCTTGTAGGGACATTTACGAAAATATACAGCCACATTGTAGGTACAGGAAAACTTATTTCCTGCAAATTTTTTTTTCGACGCGTCGTATATTTTGGTTCTTTGACTCTTGTGTTCTTACCGAAAATATTTGTTCACTGTCATAAACTAAGCTGATGACAGTACTGAGGCTTTTAAATTCAAATCGTTTGGACCTTCCCTAAATGATATGCTCTCGATGTACGAAATTTTTGTTGTTCTTGTTTTATCCGGGTAGAACCTGTCATTTTTAAGGGGCAGTTTTTCTCACTGGGAAGTCGCATGTTTTGACTCAGCCTACTATCTAGTTAAAGCTGTAAAATCTTAGTCTGATGTGACAAACGCATCCGTGCGAGCAATGACTAGTCAAGTAAGACACAGTTCTTATACGTATTGATACGCGCACTTTAACTCTTTACTTTCAACTCTTTTCAACCACTAACAAATCTTCAGTTACTGCTGAGTGCTTGACGCGCCTTCAGGTATCAGAACATTCTCGAACTTTCTCGTCGATTCTTTGTGATGACCTTTTGTAATGAAATTGTACGCGTGACGCCAATAGAAATGTGCATTCTTAAAGGCGTGCGAGCACCAGCGATGACGGTGCAATCTTCTACGAATCACGTGCGAATAGTCGACGCTGATTATGCACAAACCACGTTTTGGACGATTGTCGCACGTGTCCGCCACTATCCTTCTGCCCGAGTATAACATGTTTTGTTACTTCCGTTACGCCAAATAAAAAGTATTTGCTTACTCAAAGTTCTTGCTTCTGTGTTGTTCGCCGTTACAACCACGTGATATCTCGTAGAGGTGCTTCGTTGTGACTGTATACACCCTGCAAGCCATGAATACACCCTGCAAGCTCAATTCACACCAGAAACTTACCTCCCCCCCTCCCTTTCACGGGTACCCTATAGACGGAACAATATCAATGACATTGATGTACATGGCAGAACAAGCACAAGGACGAAGCCAACAACCGGTGCCTCTAACAGCAAGAAAAATTAAAAATAAAAAGTGACGTGACATCTGAAAATAGGGGTGACGTCATTGTCTTACTTTGCTTGGAGTGCATACTTGAATTCCTTAAGCGTCTAACATTTCGACCCCTAGGCCAGCTATTACTTCTCTTTTGAGGCTGAGGCGAGCTCTGAATTCGCCTCAGCTGAAGCGCCAGCGGGTCATTAAATTATGAGAGTGGCGTATGCCTTAATGTGAACATAATTAGGCTGTAATTGGTGGCAATTGCTCAAGTCGGTTCCTAAGGAAGGTGAGCAAATTGGACGGAAATACACGGCAGTGTCACAGAGGTTTCAAAAGCAACTTCAATTTCATTCGCCTAGAATAAAGCAACCAATATAATTAGCCAAACAAAACTTATTTCAATGGATGAAAATTACTATGGCAAGCAAACAGTCGTAATGTGTAGCAACATATGCGAAATTTTTTCGGAGAATTCTCGATTCCCTGCGACGCAATTCATATTCCTATCAAACAGTTATCAGAAAAGACAACATAGTTTAAAAACACATTCGACTTAATAATTTTGCTGCTCGTCGGACACTCTGTGGCTTTGTTAGAGTGAGTAAACAAATGTACAGCCAAGCTTTCTTCGGGGAGCGTTTCGCATTTATCTTCACGACGAGACACAGGGCGCCGGATGACTAAGCGGGAACTTGCACGATAACAGAACCCCTCCACTCACGCCTTTCGCCTATCATTGCCGTGCGTTAGGTCACGCAATATTTAAAGTGAAGCGCACGCCACAGTTTGAACAAACACGCAAGGAAATATAAACACAAACGAAAGAAACCGCCGCGTTCAAGTGAGCAACGCCATTCAGCACGACGTAATAGCTGCTTTGCGCAGTCATGTCAAGTCTTGCGCCAGAGTCATGGGTTGATAGGTGTCACCAACAAAGAATAAATAAATGGTGAAATGGAAAAAAATTCTCGGTTGTTTTATAGTAAAGCAGATTTTTGAAACGATATATTTCCTCGTACGACAGTATGATTACAAATTTTTGAGCTTTTTTTTTCACATAGGTTATCTAGTTTCAGTGTTTGTCCCCCTGCCCCCCTCACCTTGTCGCACAATCGTGCACCACTAACTGACATGTCTGGCGATAGGTTTTCGCGCACTTTTCGTTCCAAGCTTGAGAGCACAGCAACAACTGGCTCCACTGCTGACTCGGCCTTTTTCTGTTTCCGGCTCCTTCCTCATGTGGCATCATATTTAAAACGTGATACAGCGCTCACGCTTCGGTCGTTGTGTTCCATATCTGATTAGAGATTGTACAACGCAACTATATAAAGTTCGGAGCGGGCAGCAGCATATTTAATTTAACGACTACAGCGCTCGTCGTGGTGGGCATGAAACTCAATTTACGAATGTGGGACAATCACTAAGCGGGACTTGAAACTGTCCCCAGTGCGCGAGGCCTGATTGAGCTACGGCTACGCACGACGCATGCGCGTTCGTCAGCGAAGAATCGCGGAAAGTGCGAAGGACTTTCAGTTCTGTATTGCTATGGGGCGAAAACGCAGCACTGCAATTTACGGGTAACAGAGCAGAGCGAGCGCAACTCGCCGGGTGATAAGAACTACTTCATTTGAACAGGGCGTAAGAGTCACCAGACTTGTCGCATCTGGTAATCGTACGCTTGTTAGGGCTAAATTAATTTCTATACCTCCTACACCTTTAGGAATTCTTGCACGAGCAAGAATTTCTCCCTTGCAAGCAGGGCGCTTCACTTTGACAGGAGCACCAAATAATCGTATGGTCGTATGAACTTTTTTTTGTTTTTTTGAAGCGAGGGTTACTTCGCTTAGATGATTTGGCTGAAACAATGCAAGGGTTATCGGAGTGCCTCTGTTATCATTCAAAATTTTCCGCTTTAGCCCCAAGCTAGTGGCGCGCTCTATCGTCTCGTTTATGAAAATATGCGGTGTCATTTTGTTTTAAATCCGGAAATGCCAAAAGCGTTATTTGCGGTCGTTCTGGGCACTCAGTGCGCATGCGCCGGAATTGAGCATCGCGCAGTGGCGAATACACACCAGACCGTTAAAGCATCGAAACACCAGGCGTGGCTGAAGGAAGAAGCAACGAATACACGCCTCCTGTTTTCAGCTGCCCATACGAAGCAGCTCCAAGTACAAGCCGTGACCATACCCCGGGCGCTTCGTCTACTCTGGGCGCCTACACAAAGTGACATTTAGCGCTCGTACAATTTTCATTGAATACTGTTACTGGCACACAAGGCCCATATTGAAGGATTTACCAGCTATGCATTTTTTTCAGCTAGAACGGGTCTTTGTTGACAGCCAGCTTCAACTTTTAAATCGGCGACTTTCTGTGATAAAGCCGAGTCGATGCACGGGCGGTGCGAAAATAGCGTCGATGTTCAGCGCAAATTCAGCTGTTTAGCGTTCAGGATAACACTTGTAACAACGGGAAGCAGATGCATTTAACGAAGAAAATGTTTGTCTTTTTGAATGATTACGGCGCTGCACACACCCCATTGGGTCCCAATGCTCACAGTCCACGGTTCTATCCCGGATATGGCCGCCGTATTTCGATGAAAGTGCACTGTAAAAAGGCACGCGTTTACCTGCTTTTAAGTGGTCGTTAAAGAAACCCTGGTGGTAAAAACTGATGCTCAGTCCCACTAGTGCGGCATAAGCCATGGCTCTTCCACGAAAGAACCCCTTTGAATTCGTTAGTTTTAAGCGCACTGCACACTTACTTTGGCGAACCGGCAAGTCCTTTCTAGACGAATCATTAGAGTGCACAAAAATGTACTGTAATATGCCAAATAAAATAAAAAGTGGGACCAAGGTTATGCTGTTCCTGTATAAAGCTTTTTTAAGAAACATAGGCGGGGTGGAAGAAGCGCCCCAAGTTGGTTTAAAACTATTGCTTGTCCGTTTGCATGTGTTGCCTAACGCCAGTCAATGCTTATTAAAGAGAACGCGTACTGTTTCGAAAGCTGGCCCTTTTCCCACTCGTGGTAGTTTGACGGTAAAACCACTTCTGGTTGTGTTTTCTTAACGGTTCTCTTACCCCTGAAATTTAGATTAAAGGGCTATGAATCGTTTTAATGGGCCAAGCTTGTGCTGCTTCATGCTATAGCGATGAAGCAGGAGACAGGTAGGGTATGCTAGGGTACCCTTTACCATTTGTGAACAATAGCAGTAGGACGTCGTGTTTCAGCAACACACTTGGTGCGCATTGTATCTATCACCGGATATTTCTCATCCTGTTCTCACAATAAACATGATCCGTCAAGAAATTTTCATATAGGCAGCCGCGATGAGCATAGTAGAAGCAAACTTAACATCGCTTGCCGAGAAATGTTTGTGGACTCCATCCTCGTTGTTTCTTAAATCATTCGAGTTCATCCTTTTGTTCCTAATTGTTCAAGCTAAAACTTGGCTAAGAGACAGAAATCTGTTTTGAATATAGGCAACTGACTTAAGCCCATAATTTGAGATATTACCTAAAATACGATATATTCCTCATAGTTCCGGCACACATGAGTGATGAAAGTAATTAGTCTGAAATCACTACATTAACCCCGGCGATGCCGACTCACAAGAGGCGGGTACAAATCGTAATTTTTCTAATATGAACGCTGCTTTGCATCATAGCTGCAGAAACCATCCAAACACTCCTTTTACGCTTCAACCTGTTTTATTATTGCATAAAATCGCGACATTTTTGTTAGGATTCTATCACTCTGGCAAGTGCAGAGCGCATTTTAAATGACAAGCTACAAACGGAGGCGTCATACCCGTTGAAAGCAGTCTAACAGTACTCTAACCTTGTGCAATGTGATTTGTGACATCCGGCTAGTTGAACCGGAATTTACACTGCCACACGCAGCATGACGAAAGCGGTGGCCTCCAAATGACCACAACTTGCTCGGGAGCGTCGCCATAGATTCTATGGCAGTCAGAGAGTAGCAAGACGTCTCGGGTCGAAGTGCACCGGTATTTTGTTATCTCGAAAGCGTCGGGCAAGCGTCTAAACGCACTTTCTTGCCCGAGAGGAGTTTCGTAACTTCAAGGCTCACTCAAAGGCCTTCAATTGGACAACAACACTTTTGTATTAAGAACTCACAAGAAGTGCTAAGGTGGTCTCAGATTTTTAAAGAATCGCCATACCTAACGGGATATTATATATGAGAGCTTAGCACAGACGACGCAGTAGCATATTTAAGCGCTTTTAGTATTGTTCCAGCAAATACTTGCAACCCGCCGTGGTTGCTCAGTGGCTACGGTGTTAGGCTGCTGAGCACGAGGTCGCGGGATCGAATCCCGACCACGGCGGCCGCATTTCGATGGGGGCGAAATGCGAAAACACCCGTGTACTTAGATTTAGGTGCACGTTAAAGAACCCCTGGTGGTCGAAATTTCCGGAGTCCCCCACTACGGCGTGCCTCATAATCAGAAGGTGGTTTTGGCACGTAAAACCCCACAATTTAATTTTTTTTAAATACTTGCAGGAATCTTAAGCTTCGCCTTTAAGAATGGAACGTGATAACATTCAAACATCCACAAGTGCTTCTCATGCTTTCCGGCAACTGCAAACTATATAACCGTAATATTTACCGAGAAACTCTGGTGCCGAACACTATGAACGAAGGAGAGCGTTCTGGTAGAAGCGCGGCCTCTTGCGTGGGCCGATGCGGAAGACACCGCCGCGCCAAAAAGACAAAGAAAAGAAGTTACGTCACTTTCAGGTTTCCGTTGCTGTTTCGCGCTCATAATATTTAACTCTTATAAGATTTCACAGAATAGGGCATACGGTGCCCATGTTTTGCTTCATGACATTTTTTTGTGGCCTGACATTCTATAACTTCCGAGGAAATACCTTGCAAAAATGTAAGAGAAGGTATGATCAACTTCTCTGACAGAATGATGCTGAAATATAATTCACATACACAGCGCGCCATAAAGCGAGGTGCGGCATATACATACACATTAATAAACGCGTGGGAACTTTCGCTTGAGGGGACGCCGCCGACACCGCATTTTCTGCGACACGGTACTCTTAACGTTATCGCATCAATAACGTTCGTTCCACAAACGAATGGCAATACATGCAGAAAACGGGTCCCATGGTTGAATGAGGATTGCAAAAATACGCGAAAGTAACAAAACGAAACATCGGGTATACTTCGCCGACTCTCTAGCACGGAAAATTTCATCAGATGAAAAAGGCAAATCGCAGAGTGGGCCGACACAATGGCAGGCTGGTGAGAAAGTTGAGCGAAGTATCAAAATCGAAGCTTTATGGGAATTCATTTTTTTAGTTTGGTCAGGCAGATCATCGAAGGCAACATTGGCTGCGGTACATTTCTTCTTGACAATAATTTCTAACCTAGATTTATAATAACTAGTTGTGTTTAACATGCTATAGCAAGCATCAGCTTTGTCGCAAACAAGTAGAAACACTGTAATCGTTCATTTTCAAGTAAGATGTGTTATAAATAGAAGTATTTACGAGACATCACGCAAAGACAAAAGTGTTGCATAAGTTGAATTACGTAATTACGTGAACAATGTCCAGCTATGCTTGTATTTGATGTCATTGTTTATCGAAGAATGTACATAGAAAGCCTTGGATATACTAAGCAGGTAAATAAATGTCGTTCCGTTTTGCATTTAGAGCACACATTCCTGTACGGAGGCTTCACGGTTTCACGTATGTCATCATCGCATCATCGACAGGTAGCAAAAACAAAAATAACACCAGCATATGGCAGCAGGAAGAAATTATTTATTGGACTGCGCTCGTATCACCTAATTAGCATCTGTGCGCTTTTATGTGACGTCAGTGAATTGCATATGTCGACAGCTATCCTTCAGAGAGACGGCTTGTGCTCTTGCGCTGCAATCAGTGTGCTGGCGTGACTTTTCACTTTTCCTTACGCAATAAAGACAGACTTAATTTACTTCATTAAATGAGCGTCGTCTGAGTCATTAGCGTGTTAAAGCCACCTGTTGGTGCTCACTATAACTTATTTTCAGCAGGCACCGCTAAGCAAATACAAAAAGCACAATGAAGCCTGCATGATGTAGAACAAGCTCAATACCGATGGACGTCTTAAGTTTGCTCGATTTGTTATCATTATCCAGTCGTGTTTGCAGTGGCGAGAACTTTTGTACCGCAACCATTTTCATGAAGCAGTGGAAGCACGAGTAAATGGAACCTGTCCCCCTTGTAATTCAAACGACGGCGAAGATACGCGCGTGAATCCACTCAAGGCGAGAACACAGGGAAAAATGATTCGACTGCTGGCTCGGCTTGTTTCTACTCGCGGCCCCTTATTTGTTGTGGCTCCATACTTGTAACTATTATAAAGGTTGCGAACTTGATTCTTTGTAATCCATTTTTGGTTAAAATTTGCGCAACACAAATATGCGAGGGGCGGATTGGCGCAGTAACGTATTTTGTTTAGCGACTGCACCGCTGGGTCGTGCTGGCGTGAAACGCAATTTATGACTTTGGAGCAACCACACAAAACTATGCCCGGTGTTCGGGCTATGGCTTGCACGACGCGTGAACTTTCGTTATCGAAGAAGCGCGGCAAGTGTGAAGTAGTTGCTGTTCTGTATTGTTAGGGGTTCGCGAAGACACCACTGCGATTGTGGGTAACGGAACAAAGCGAGCGCCACTCGTAGGGTGATAAGAACTACCTCCTTTATTTCAACTGTACCAGAGAGTGCCACAGCAGCCTGCGGAATTGTAGTAGCTAGTAATCATACGCAAGTTAGGGCTAACTTAGTTTGTATACGTCCTGCGCTTCCACGAGCACTTACACGAGCAACAATTTCTTGCCAGCAAGATGGGCACTTCACTTTGAGAGGAGCATGAAAGAAGGGTAGCGATATCAGCCGATAAATGTACATTTCTGTTTTTCTTTTTTTTTTTTTTGTAAGTGAGTTCCGGTAGGACATTCGGCGGAAAGATAGCATGCAAGGTTTATTGGGGCACCTCTGCTACGTTCAAAATTTTGCACAGTCGCTTCAAGCTAGTGGCAAATTCAAACGCCTCGTTTTTCCCAGCTGTGCGGTATCATTTTAATCGAAATCATGAAGTGACAAAAGTTTTATTAGTTTCTGTTCTTTCTTGGCATTGAGTGCGCATGCGCGGTCATTCAACATTGCGCATCCGTGAATACACGCCAGTTCCACGGCATCGAAACATCAGACATGGCTGATGAAAGAAGCTACGAATACACGCCTCCTGAGTTTATTATGACGCACGAGGCAACTGCAAGTACAAGCTCCGGTGGTACCACAGGCGCTTCATCTTCTTTGGGCGCCTACACAACGTGAGTTTCACAGCTTAATTTTTCAGTCAATGCTGTTAGCCTTAGACACGACCCATAAAATAGGCATGTATATATCTGTTCTTTTATCCCCACCTAAAACGGGTCCTTTCGACAGGAAACTTGAGCTTTTAAGTCGGAGGTTTTCTTAGACCTAGACGCATCAATGCTCTGGACGTGTGAAAATATTGCCATGTTCAGCGCAAAGTCAGCTGTCTAGCGCTCAGGCTAAGATTTCTCAGGAAATTAGGCGAACGTACTTAAAGAAGAAAATATTTTTTTTTGTGTTTGATTATTGTACTGCACACCCGCCACGGGATGCTATCGCTCTAAGTCCCGGATTTAATCCCAGGTGCGACCGCCAAATTTTGATGAAAGGACACTTGAAAAAGGTTGGTGCTTGGTGGTGGTGGTGTTACAGAAGGTGGTGATCGTTACAGAAGCAACGTTGGTCAAAATTTATGTTCGGTCCACTACTGTGGCATGCGTTTTATCAAGCCGTGGCTCTTGCACGAAAAACCCCGGAATTAGTTTGAACCGCAGTGCACATTTGCTGCGCCGCCGCGTAAGTATTTTCTAGACTACACAAGGCACAAGTCTAGGTACTCAACAATACTGTCATTTGTCAATTAAAAAGAAACTGTGACCAAGAAGGTACTGCCCGTTTCAAAGCTTTAGTTTTTGTTGATTTAAAAATATTGTTGGTTTAAAACCATTGCTCTTCCATTTCCATGAGTTGCTTAACGGCAACAAATGCGCATTAAAGAGAAAACACATTTTTCCCGCTTGGAGTTGTTTGGGCGATGAAGGTATTTGTTTCTATTCTTAATGTTTTGACAAGTGAAGCTTAGATTACTGGGTTTCAAATCGTTTTCTTATTCAAATCACTATATAACTTGGGGTAGCTTGTGCCACACCGATAAAGAATTGGAAAGTCATGATATTCTACGGTACCGTTTAGCATTTGTGAACAAATGCAGTAGGACGTCGCACTGCAGCCGTTTTCTTGTTAAACATTGTATCTTTTGTAGGATATTTTTCATGCGGTTCTCACAATAAACTTCATCTTTCAAAAAATTCTGAGATAGGTTCGGGCGAGTGACACAGAAGTAAACTTAGCAGCGCTTGAAAACAAATATCTTTGAACACCATTCTAGTTCATCATTATTTCATTCGATCTAGTCGTTTTGTTCGTCAGTGTTCAAATTATTGTTTGGCTAAGAGACAGGAATCTGTTCGTATTCTTCAGACCAAGTCATCTGAGCCCATAATTTTATATAATACCTAAATTATGACATATGAGTCATAGCCGCCGGATCCATGAGTCATGATCGTAATTGGCGTGAAGACGCCACGTTCACCACGGCGATGCCGAATCACATCAGGAAGGTGCAAATACTAATTTTTCAAATATTAGGGCAGGTTTTCATCATAATTGCAGAAACCATCTGCACAGTATCATTCTTATACTTTAACCTGATTTACTGATGCAAAAAATATGTTCCATGCATGAAGATTTTACTCTGAAATTATTGCTAGGATTCTCTCACTGTGGCAAGTGAAGCAATCAATCTATAAAGAAAACTACGTAGGAACCATTGTAAGTACTTTAAAGTACTAACCATTGTAACTTTGTAAGCCATGGTAATGGAACCATTATAATTAATTTGTGCAAGTGAAGGTGCCGTTTTGACTATAGTGGATGAGCTTTCTGCTCCGTGCAAGGCCTCAGGTGTTCCGTTCGTCCCATGCCAGCCAGCATAGTCAGTCTTTAATGAGAACGAACCATTGCAAGTAGCGCGTTTACGAAACACGACTTTACTTCGTCGGAACATTGTTTTAATAAAACATAAATTCAACCATTCTTGTCACAGCTAGTAATTGTCTGATCAATAATTTATTAAACGCAGCATTCCTGATGACGTGTGGAAGTACCAGTGGAACACACAGCCCACGCTGATAACCGAGGGCACTTACAACGTCGGCGGTACGTAGGCGATGGCCATTTGGCACCGGTGGAACTTGTGAAGACACTTCATAACAAAAGCAGGAGGTATCCCCTACTGTTCCGGTGACAGCGGTACATTTATTGCGTACAAGGATGCACTTTTCCAGTGCCGTCAAAACGGTTTCCGCATGAGCCAGCTTATAACAGTCCTTGCTGAGAAATTTGTGCTTACCTGAATACGTGCAAATTCATACATAACCTATCCAGTAGAGGCTGGTGAATGAATATGTTCTTGTATCGGTGGGTTAGTAAAGGACACTCCTAAATATTGGCAGAAGCCGAGACTGTTCATTCCGTGCAGTGACTAATTCACTCGTAAATGGAATCATGACTTGACCATTGGTCTACAAGTTTATTTTTCAAGCAGAATCTCAGTGGGTTTGTCCTGCTCACATCGTGATGATGTTTCCCTTGACCTGATCAAGCTGGTTGGCAAATCAAGTGCTTCGATGCGAATGCAGAGTAAGATGGGCAATTAGGGAGGCGTTTCAGATGTCTTCACTGGAGGGTCGTAACGGTACGGTCACGTTTTCGGCACAGTGCGATAATCGCTCACCCATAGCATGTATCGAGCAGAGGACGTATCCCGTTGCGGCCGACTGCAGAAGTTACGGCATGCAATTTGGGGCAGCCCACAACAGTTTATTTATGCTTTGGTTCTTTCATACCCAGCAAGCCAAGTCGCAGCCGCAGCGTAAACAACTTTCACAAGTTGATGAAAATGTAACACAAGGATGCACAAAATTGTTAGGTAGTTGTTCACGCTCTTATGCCATAAATGGTTACCAAATAACTCAACTATAGGCTTCTGTAACATTATTTGCGTAAACAGGGCACCAATCACAGTACCCAACAATTTTCAATGCATGTGCTATTACCGCGAAATTGTAATGACTTGTTAACAAGAAAATCTACGCCATGCCGAAACACCAGCATTCCAAACTGAATTTTATTTTTTGTAAAGCGATTAGCATTCCTTGCATACATTAAGCACCATTTTTGGCCAGTATTTTTGGAACCTCTTTCGCCGCGGACGAACGTTGCGACTTCAACGGCGCGACGGATAAAATTCACAATGCCAGACAATAAAAATGAGTTCCTTAAATTACGCCTATGCAATCACACTGTAGTTCCTCCGCAGTCAAAGATGATGAAACTCAAATTTTGAGTTCCGCTGGTTGGGAATGCGCGTTTGATCTTTTCTGTCACGTACTAAGGCGCAGAGACTCAAGCATGTGAGTGCGACAACGCCGTAAACATTCTTAGCATACTCCCCCTCCCTTTCGTATTCTAAATAAAGGTTTATTCAACAATGCAGCGTGTTTCTGCAGTTTTAAGGCAAATTGCAGTAGCGTCGAGGGTCATTTTGAGGCCGTAATTTCTGCCTTGTAGGTCTCGCGTGTTTTCTTCTCAATTTCACGGAATTTCTGCGCAGGTGTAGCGAAAATGTGCACCTAGGTACAATACTTGCAGCGCTATCCATACAGTCCCCCCTTTTACCGCGCTTTGACGCTTTCCGTTGCACAGTTCAATGGCATTGCCCCGTGAATTAACACTTCCGCATTTCTTTCCAAGCTCATCTGGTGTCTGCAATATGACTCTTACACATGCGCATTGAGAAATCTATTTGATAATGTCCTATAGCCCGTTGATGGCCTACACAGGAAGATTGGCGAGGACAGCCGTTTTAGCGTTCGTGATGAGCTGCAAAACACGTACTGCTTAGAGCCGGCGCTTACAAACTTCAGCTACCGGAGTCACCAAATGGGTTTCGGATAACCAGTTTCCGAAACGTGAGTAGGTTGTTGGATGACGCACCTATTTGTCATAGTCAATAAATTAGGGGCATACGTCAAACAAAAATTTATTATCCCTCGGTAGAAATGCGACCTCTCAATTTTTCTTTGTCGTCTATGCCTGCTGCTCGTAATAGATGGACAACAAGCAAGAACTTCGTGAGCCATCTATTGTGCTTATTAGTGAATAACACAGAAAATATATTGGGTCAAGGTTTCCACGCACAAGAAACCGACATGTCGTTTTTCACTTCGAGCACTGTCGTGTTCTGCTCGCTGTTTGAGATAAAACGTTATAATCATCAGAAGGAACCAATACTGCACAATCTTCATTTTGCTTGGCTTCTTCATCGCCACGAAATTCTTGTATGCATTCAAGAAAGTTGCAGAAAGAAAAAAAGCACTGCGTACGGAAGCACAACAGTAAAGTTTCCCAACCACTAAAAGCTTCTTGCCTGGCACAATGAGCATGAAATATCATTTTTCATGAATTGCCCTTGCACTACGGCAAATGAACACTTTACTATATGTTTATGCCATACAGGCATCCCTGACAATGGTATCACAAGTTACCAGCAACTGGGGTGCGTCAGCAGCATCGATCACGCAAGGCCCAGCACAAGCCGTGCTGGCATGGAGGAAGCATCAGGCAATTTTGAAGGCGGCGCCACGTAAGTTAACATTTAGAAGTTCCACTGCAGAGCAACTCGAAGACGACTAGGATGGCTACCCGTGTAACAATCATGCCTCTACTTCGTAATTTCTCCTTGGGAGGTCTAGCTCTGATGGCTGAAACAGTACTGCATTGGCAGTTTTGAGCGTTCGGCCAGAGCAGCCTGCCTTGACATTCTTCATGGTTACAACAGCGCGACCGGACTAGCACAGAGTAAGGAGGGAACACAACCAGCAAACTACACAAGCTCACCCGATTTTCCACCGTGTTAAGACGCTACAATGTGCCGTACACTTGCAGGTTTGTAACTTGCTTACTCACTCCCCGCTATGGAATACATAAAGGCTGTGAAGGAAAGATGGTGATCTAAGGCTCACAATATGAAGCAGGGTTAGGTCCAAGTTTACCGAGGCAATTCGGCATGGGTACGCCGGCAGTAAGCAGAGTGTTCGAAGTTATTCTAAAGTCGACCATTATGGCGTGCCTTACAATCATACCATCATTTCGGTACGTAATAACCCAGAGTTTAGGTTTTATATAGTCACGTGTTTCCAAAGAGGACTGGCGACGTTCGATAAGGAACACTGGCCCCTGAAAAACAGCGGCGGCGGGATCAGGCTATCGAGCGGGTGGTGCTAGAACACGCCCGTCTTCCTTCGTGTTTTTCGCGTCTCTTTTGCAGTGTCCCCACTACTGCAGGTGGCAATATTTTAAATATTTTTGCCTCCATGAAAACGTTCCAAAGACCACAAGAAAAGAATTATTAGGCAGCACTATGTTAATCCGTTACCGAGCCGACCTTACTTGTCGAGAGGCACTTTGCACTTCGCATGATACGTAACTTTGACACTTGATACGTTAGGCAGAGGGCGCATGCGTATCTTATACCGGTAAGACGGCAAGTTTAAGTGCTTTTGTAACCATGTGACAGCATCCTGACCAGCCCAGACGACCCTACTTTGATATCAGTTGGCGCTTCCTTTCTTTCTCTCCAGTGAGAGCAAGAAATAAATGGTAAAAGTCACGTCAATGTGCTTGGCTAGATTTCGCCAGTACAGGGGCGAGTTAAACCTCTCAGTTCAAATCAGGACCAGCTGTCCTCACTCTCGAAAATAGTCTGCTTTTAATACTTTCGTCTCCCCTAGGCAAATCACCCAGGCAATCTGAAGACTGTCCAGTAGCAAATCACCATCGTCGACTCCGTGGCGATACTACGCCCATGCTCGACATACCCGCAGTAAATCCGACACCGAAGAAACTGATGTGGGATCTGTGGAAAGAAATCAACTGCTGGCACCTAGTTCGCTCGTCCTCCCCCCCCCCCCCCCCCGAGACTTCTTTACTCTGGCTGCTAGGTGAAGGGCGGGCTGAGGGCTTTTCGTGGAACTCTGCAAAAGCCGGTTAACACGCTGTGTTGACGGCTGAATAAGTGCCGACGGAAGCGGGGTGATTTGACTCGTCTAATTAACGGCGCCTTTCAATTAGTCGTTGTGGCTCCCTCCCTGTCAGCCTTTTCTCAGGTGTCTAGGTAATTGTGGCGTGAGTGCATTTAGTCGTTGTCCACGCCGCGTTGACGTCTGGATAGGAGGTACTGGTACGACACGTGTGAAAACGTTCAATGAACTCCATTGATGGTGTTGAGACGTAACACTATTCATCTTTTTCCGGGGACTGCATTGCCCCGCTAAGAACTCAGTGTTGTCGTTCAGCGCAAGAAGGGCCAGCCTTATTTTGAACTTATTCGAATATTATCTTTGATTGCATCTGTTTAGTTTCACCGCAACCTGTCTGCCTAATCGGATTCCATGCGTGAGGCGAATTGGGTAGTAACTTCTGGAAGGATAGCGGGCACCAGCGATTACGCTGGAACCTTCGACGAGTCATACACAAGAGTGTCCCAGCTTGTTTTACCCCGAGTTTAAAAACGTGCCGATGCACTCTAAGACGACGCGACCAAATGCAATGCTGACTCTTCTATAGAGTAAGTCGCACTATTTTTGTTGTTCTGCTTAATTGCCTGATTAGTCAAGAATAATTAACCAACTTTGGAAGCAACAAAGTCAGGCAAGAAAATTCCGCTAAGAAAGTTGTAGAGCGCTTTGCAAAGCGTCCGATTAGACAATTTCCAACTTTCTATCTATTAGGCATTAGTGTCTTTCTGCGTACTGCAGATGCCCTCGAAAAAAAAAATACCGTGTGATATGTAGGCTTGCGTCCCTAGTATCTGGATCCTCGGTCTCACTATCTCTACCAACTGCTCCAACGCCTTGGCTCTCAACAATATCTGTGCCGAGTCTCAAAACACCCTACGCCATGTTAAACGTATGTCCAACCGACGGGGGGGGCTCAAAGAAGAAAGCCTTCTCCGCCTCGTGCAGTCCTTTCTCATGTCACATTTCCTGCGTTGCTGCATACCTCAACTGTTACCGGGCTGAGCAAACGAAGCTCCACACTCTCATACGAGAGGTCTACAAGCAAGCACTTGGCCTCCGGCATTCCACCAGCACTGAACTCTTCAACCAACTGGGAGTTCACAACACTCTTGTCCAACTCATTGAAGCCCAACAACGCTCTCAGCTTGTACGGCTCACCCATACGGAAACGGTACGCTTTATTCCATCCACGCTTAGCTTCACTTATCATCAGCAACAGGGCCCGAAACAATCCATCCCGACTGACATACGTAGCTGGATCTACACAAGACCATATCCCTAGAAACATGCACGCCGAATATAACATGGCCCGGCGCCAAGCTCGGACCGAAGTTATCATATAAGCTCTTGCTCACATACCTAACATCACATTTGTTGATGCAGCCCAATATTCCCATAGCACACGATTTGTGACCGTTACACGTAATGGAGTCTTACATCTCGACTCCAGCGACAGTACCCCCGCTGCCGAGACGGCTGAAAATTTGGCCCTTATCCTGGTCATTCTAGATCCCACCTGTCACACCATCGTGTGTGACTCTCGCTCAGCCGTTACTAACTTCAGCAAAGACCGTATTTCTCCTCAAGCTCTTCGCATCCTCTGCCAGGAACCACACTCTAAAGATAGCATGATTTCCCTGACATGGATCCCAGCCCATGCGGGCGCTGTCCACCCATACCTTCCAAATCTCAACGATGTCACCCATTCCATTGCGAGAGGCCTAGTCAGCCGCGCCGGAATCACTGAAGACGAGTTGGACACCGCGGACAATCTGACCCCTTATCATGGTCTCTTTAAGGCCTTTTACGTCAGTCGCCGAACCTTCCCCCCAACTCACCCCAAGTTCAGCCGGGCGCAGCATACCACCCTGCCTCTGCTACAAACACGCGCCCTTCACCCACCCGCCTCCACTTCATATTCCCATACGTTTACACTATCCCCTACTGTCGGTGCTGTGGCACTCAACCGGCTACGCTTCCGCATATGCTGTGGGAGTGCCCAGCACAGTACACACACATTAACACCACGACCCTCTCGTCGAGGTTCCATGAAGCACTGCGGAGCTCAGCCCTCGACGACCAGACCTGGGCGACCCAGCACGCCCGTGAGGCGGCGGCGAGGCAAGCCCTCGACGTCCCCTCATGGGAGGCTTAGGCCCGGTCGTCATAAAGTGCTGGTTCTATAATGAAGGTTTATCCCCACCATACAATTAAGCCGAATAAAAATAAGCTGACTTACTCTATTCAACAGTCAGCAACATGTAATTGGTCACGTCGCATTAGAGTGCATCGGCATATTTTTAACCTCTGGCTAAATTTAGCTGGGATCCCCTGCATAAAAGACAAT
Organism: Dermacentor andersoni; assembly: GCF_023375885.2. Lineage (NCBI taxonomy): Eukaryota > Metazoa > Arthropoda > Arachnida > Ixodida > Ixodidae > Dermacentor > Dermacentor andersoni. The sequence goes on along the minus strand of NC_092824.1, from coordinate 70,847,823 downwards.
GCACTTGCCTCGCAGATCCAGTTTTCATCAATCGCCGACACTGCTGACTGCTGTCATTGTGCTTCAGAGTTACATGTTTTGATGGGCGGAACTTCCCCCAATAAAGAGTTATATTTGTAACACCCAGTTTTCATACTTAGTCGGTGTGCAGGGGCACTACAAAGCGGCAATATTTTATAACAAAACTACAAGCAGTGCAATGCTTCCTTTCACCATTATCCCTTACCGCATCATGTACTCAAACTTGGTGCGGTGGCGGCAACAGTTTCCCTACGTTATCTTCTTCACGTGGTGGACCTTTCGTAGCACGTCAAGGTTGGCGTCTGAGAAAAAAATAGGACGCCGTAGAGCGGCAAAACAGGCCTTGGCAGCTCCGTCGGGATGCGTTGACAAATGACGCTACGCGGTTACCAGATGGGTGTGCATGTCTCCGCCATGAACAATCGCTAAATGGTCAGCGTCGCTGTTTTTTTTTGCACAAGTTTGAGATGATAAGCGGAACACGTTAAGTGCCTCGAGAGTTTCTGGCGAGAGATCAACGACCTTTCTTACATTCTGAACAGCTTGCTGCATTCCAAGATGCCACAAGTTGAAGCTCCAGCCACCATGAATAGTGTACACCTTTGCGCACGCATCCACGGAATCTGTCTATCTTTTGAAGCGCCTGCACAGGCGAGTCGTCTCGTAATCGCACCTTCTGTAAATTAACTCTTTTACCTCGAACAAAAATCGCAGTAGGCGCTTAAGAAAGAGCATTCTCTTTGTGGCGTGTAAATACAGGAGCCATATAATAGATGAAAACTGACTCTGCGCCGTTCCGTTGGATGCATGGGAATGCGGGAGGTGGTGACTATGGTGAGCAACGTTCTCGAGGAGCCAGGAGACCTGTAATCAGGGCCAGGCAAGCACCTTTTTGTCTTAAATGAGGGTTCATTTGTTTAAGAAATCAGTAATTAAAGAGCAGTACAGTACGTGAAGAGCAGTATCTTCTTAATTACACAAATAAAATGTTATTGAATTATGGTGACATGGGGTGGGATGTGCAACGCATATAGTGCTAGCGGCCTGGTGAAGTTGGAGAAAAGCAAGATTTGCGATAGCATTGCAACAGTTTGTCAGCGCATGCTTATGTACTGTAGGTGGGCAAAGTTTACTGAAAGACCAAATGGTGGTTAATGAAAAGATTTTACAAATACTTCATTTGAAGACACACTTCTCTGTGAAGCCATGACTATGTTTAGGCCATGCCCCTTTGGAGACGATGCCTCGGACACCCATCTCCCGGAATTTTAAAGGCGGCCCAACGCCCGTTAGCTAACTGGCATGGACGAGGGTGCCAGATTTCCCTCTAGGTAATATTGTCTGAAACTTCACCACAGCAACTCTTGAGGCCTGCTCGCATCGTCACCAACACCGTTCTGTCCCAAGTCTCACGATATATGTGAGGCCGAGGCATACTCTTGGAAGTCCCGTGGACTCCGGAAAAGGGGGGGGGGGCGTTGTGACCAAGTGACGGCGAGGAGAGAACCCCTCGGGACGCACTGGCTTCCCGATCACCAAGTATTGTAGGTGGCTTGATCTGTGCAACGGAAATCAAGTGTAAAAGGGAGCGGTATCAGGGAATCCTCAGTTTTGCACAAGCAGCTGTAGTTTACTGGTTTTCCTCGTAAAGCCATTGTTGTGACTACCAGTGTTCGTAGTCGCTAGGTTATTGTGCATGTCTTGGCGCACATGCCAAAAAAAAGTGTTTGGTTAGTAAGCGAGTTATTATTGGACATTACACGGTCTATAATGCCACGAGCTCTACTTTGTTTAATGGTCTAATACCTTGCTATACCTGTAGTAGCTTCGCCATTCGTCTTGGCAAAATACTTTTCCGTTTCGATCTCGTAGCTTGCGGTATATTGCCTCAGATCAATATATCTGAGTACCAGATGCTTGCATGGCTACATTGGCGTGTCTGCATATATCATTGTACCTCATGAGTTACGTGCCCTTGTCGAAACGTTGGCTTCAGCTGCAATCTTTTTTCGACCACGGTTACCCACTTGAAGCCTACAGTTCATGTGACTATCGGTCTTGTGTTCTAGGATTTCCGAGAGCACCATGGTTCTCCAAGAGAAGACGCACTACCAACTGCCTGAAAGCATGTCCACCGTCTTCGGTAGGTTTGAGAAGGTGTTTTACCTGCTGTTATGCCACCTCTCGCCTTGAAGGTGATTGATTAATGTAACGTCTGCTAGGGCACATGACCCATTCAAACAGCATTAACGCTGGCTCGGAGCTACATGGTTCTGCGCAATCTGAGCTGAAGATTCTGTATGGTTTCATAGTCCCAAAATTCTTCTAATCACTAGGATTGTTCGTAGATTACCTTTCCGTAATTCCGGATGCACATTTACCAGAGGTATGAAAGCAATATGTATATTTGTAAGGTAGAGGGTTGCAAAAAAAAGAAGAATGCAACATTCACCTCAAGAAACCTCCTGGCCATTTGAGATGTTTGTCCCAACTGCGAAGCATGCGCTCTTGATTTACTGTGCAAGATATCATGCCGTCGTCGTGAAAAGAGAAATCGGCGATAAGGCTCTTAAAACCTTGGATTAGTAGCAATGCTTCTTCTTGGGCCTGTTTAGTGAAGTGGGTAACTGCATTATGAATCGAACTGGGCTGCGAGCCAAGTTCTTACCATAGACTGCACGAAAATAGGATCCTGCAAAATAATCGTGACCATTGGATGGAACGAAGAACAGCAGACGTGGACGAAGACGACGTAAGACAGGGTATGTACTAAGGATGTGAAATGAAAGGCAAACAGCAGAGCGCATAACTGAAAGTAAAGTACGCGCTATGCAGTCAACACAATTTACAGGCACGCACATCCGGTTTCACCGCACTGAGCGATGATGCTCCCAATATACTGTGATGTTTTGTTTCCTCTTCCGGTTACCTTTTATTTAGAGGCGAGAAATGACGACGGCGCAGTAATGATGACGATGCAAACTATAGCCGACAAACCGCTGTTCGTGTTTCATCGGACACCGATATTGCGCACACTGTATGGCTGCAGTGTCCGCTAAAACGCGGTCTATACTTTGGTATTCTAGCTCTTGCTTTCTCTTTCTTTTCATTTCTCGCTCTCAGATTTGAGAACCAGAACATAAACGACAATATCTCACTATAGGGGGAGCGTCCTCCCGCACTGCTATATAACAGTATGTTCGCGCCTTTCAATCGTGATTGCTGAACTGCCGCACTATGCCCTTACTACACACCACACGCTCTGCCATTCGCGTTTCATTTAACGCCGGCAGAACTTGTCATTCCAGGCAGGCTTTTTTTGTGTTCGTCTGTTTGGCGTCGTTGTAGTACTGAGTTGTGGAACTCCAACAAAACCAAAAGTTATCCATAAGTGTGATATCACCTTACCTAAATCAACGAATTATGGTAGGCAGGTACTTGTCTGGGGCTGTTTCAATAAAAGCACTATTAGTACGTCACCAATGACCGACTCGCACATCATCCATCGAGCAAAAAGGCTGGTTCCCCAATTGTCCACGATGTAAAAGAAATTAGACCGCGATCGCAGGCGTGCTTTTATCGTTCTAGAGGCACCCATATCTGTGAAACGTATGGTGTGTGCTTCGTAAAACATGTGCGGCCTTGTAGCCACTTTATGATCGGGCAAGGTTGAACAGATTCGAAAATAAATTTTTCTGATATAAGTGGTGTCATCGTTTCAAAATTAATGGTGTGATACATACATAAAAAAGCAATTTATACCGTTGTATAAGGCTAATTCCTAACGCAGATTACGTCGCCATACCGGTCTCTCGATGATACCTATTAAGCCCTCCTGTTGAACCCAATCATTGGCAGGTATAAATTCGTGCCACACGGCTGCGGTAATCTTGACGCTGTCGTCATACGATCGTATTCGACGTAGTAATCGTGCTGCCATCGTCACGCACTCAACTACTTGATTTACTCGAAAACGCTGGTTCGTTTCGTAAGGCTTCGCGGAACCCCAAAAATGCTCCATAGCAATAGAAAATACTTCGCATCACCTTTATTCCCACGGTGCGTTGAAATTCCACGATGTTTTTTTTTTTTCTAGAAAAAAGCTCTTTACAAATATGTACGCGACCGCAGATCCATCCTTGACATTACCATAGGCATCCGAAACTGCCACAACACCAGGAATGTACAAAGACAACCTGTTCGGGTTTCTCGGAGTGAGAGCTTTGCAGTAGATCAAACGTTCTTTTTCTTCATGAAGCCTGATAAGTACGAATTTTACATGGCCAGGGGGCTGACAATTTTCTCGTCAATGAACGTTTCACTGCCTTTTGGGGTTAACTAATTTTGCTTAAGCAGGATTATGCCTTACCAATTTCGAAGGTAAAACTTGCAGTTTAATTCAGAACTACCTTAGCCAGAGCAACTGATCTTCCTAAAAGCTTTTGCATTTATTGTGCAAAATTGTGAGAATGAGCAACCAATACAAGCGCCAGGGTAGCATCTACGATCTAAAAAAAACTTGTTGCTTCCCATTCTTCTTGCTTCTCAATCAGCACCTCTGGTTTCAGGGCATACAGACATGACAGAAACCGAAAGCACAGGTCTCACACTTCCAGTTTACAGCAGCAGCAGCAGCGGCGATTACGAAGTGGCCAGTACGAGCCGGACTGGCACAGAGGAAGCATCGGACAGTTCGGGAAACGACGCTAGGTGAGCAATTTTTGTAAGAATTCTTTTATACCCGAATTCCTCCAAGAATTACGCTTGCACTGACGCACACGTACGATGGGTGGAAGTTCTGATGACCTAAATGCCAAATATCAGCTTCTGTTCAGACAATTTGGTATCGGCGCAAACAAAAAGCTTTAGCTCAAGATCCACTGCTTATGTACACTGAAAGGGAGATATAAATTTGCTTGACAACACAGTGTACGAGTATTGAAGCTTGTGGCATTTAAAGTAATAGTATTATCACAACTCGAGAAATTACATTATCAATTTGTCATATATTTAAGAAAACATGGAGAAACTCAAGACACAAAATTACATCTACCTAACTAGGTAATGAAAACAATGCTATGATTCTATCAACGGCACAAAATAACGCATCTAAAGTGCACAAATTTCATCTTTTACACAGCACCTGAAATTTTCTATTTTATGAGTAAATCATCGCCAATGCTCGCCCACGTTGTTACAATTTAAAGCAAACTGCAAATAGATACAAAGAAAGTTGTTCACTTGGGATTCTCCAGGAGATGCAGCTAATAGAACTGCGATATATCTTGTCCGGTAGGTAACCTTGTACATTGTATGCTTCCACCGTTCTTAAATTTAGTGATTTAATAATTTTTGCACTTGCATACCTAAACACAAATTATGATGGATACTTTTGCTGGAATTAAACTAGTTCAAGCAAACAAAATTTGATTGTTTGATAGTTCTAATTTACTTATTAAATAATCCGTTCTGGATACTGGCCAAGCTGGAATGATTAGAAACGATGTGTAAGGTAACACCACGACTTGAACCAAAGCACAGCTTTGCAGGACTCTTCTGAACAACCACAACAAGAATAATTACAAGTATGCAAGTAAATAGCACATTACCGCAACAATAGCAACCAATTTAAAAAGGGCAATAGGAAGGAGAGAAGACATACAGCTTGCACGCACATCTCTGCTCTACAGCCCGTTTGTTTGTTTGTTTGTTTTTCTTCCATAAACGGAAGAAAATATGTCGTATCAGCAACGCCTATAACTCAACGCTTGCAGCATTTAACTCATAGAGAAAAATGGTGTTGGCCACGGAAACAAAAGGGAGAGAAATACAGGTTACTTATATTGCATCAACGAAGATGCAATGAGCGTTGCAATGCTTACGATCGGCACAACGAGACGATAAGAAGCAAAAAAGAGAAACTTCTTCAACAGCATATTTCATCAACTGTCCATGAAAATACTGAAGTATTTGGCCTATTTCTGCTGGCTGCGATTGGGGGATATGTTAGTACGTGCGCATTGCCTGCTAGATGCCTGCGACAGGGCCTGTGCGCATTTAGAATTCGAGTCGAATTTTAAGACTTCGCCCAAACACTGCAGGAAAACTTGAACCCGGAAGTTTTTCTTCCTATTCGACATGCAGGGCTTGAGTTAAGACGTGTGATGTCCGGAAGGTAGTCAACCCATTTATACTTGTTAGAAATCACGTGAATAATTCGCCTTTGTACCATTTCCAATTATTAATAAGGCCAAAGCCTTAAGTGACTCGTTGCAATGGCTCATGCCCGCAAAAAGCGGCAGTGAAAGAGGACTTTAATGATAAGGATGGCCCAGCGGTCTATGCACGGGTGCAGTTCAATGGTACGGATCATAAAACAGAGAAATACAAAAGGCAAAATAACAAAGGAAAAATAACAAAAAAAACAAAGAAAAAATATCAGGAATGGCTCATACCCGCGTAAGCAAGCAAAGATGTAATCGCCAAATAGGAACAATGGAAAGAAAGAAACAATAGAAAGAACGAACTACGGACAGAAAGAGCCAATAAAAACAAGAATGAAAATACCTTTAGGCATTGCATTAGGTTCTCTCATATGACTTTGAGAAGGTCGATCTACAGTGCCAAACGTTTACTTCATACTGCGGCTCATTATGTGTTGTAAAAATCTGACCCGTTCGATCGTGCAACATTAGTCATTAGCATGCGTGCAACAGGCTTTCGTTTTCAGGTGTTAGGAGAGCGTACCTTGGTGCCGAACGTTTTTACTCGTCTTAGCACACAAAGCGTCCTAAAATATTCACCAGAGAATACGATAGCCTATAACGCAATATTTCAGCACAGCTTAATACGTGTTCTCATTTCGGGATATACTGAGGCAAAGATTTTGAGAGACATAAATGACTGGTTGAATGATCCAGTGCAATCGCTGGTCCTGTTGGATTCCATAAAATACTACACAATTCGCGTCCCGCACACAATCAGATTGCAAAACAATCGCAAGCCAAGGCAACCGAACAAAGCAAAGCAAACAAGCGCAATCGAGAGCAGACGCTAATTGACGATAGTACGAAACGAGCGTTCTGGCTCAGATCAGATGCTTGTACGAAAGGAGCAGTCGGGAGCGTCCGCATGAAACCTGTTTCCCGCGCGTACGCCACTGAAGGAGCATATCTCGTTGGTCTCCACCTCCCCGTCGTTTTCGGCTCGCGTCTTTCATCTTTCGCTGTTGTGCTCGTTCACTAGGTTGCGCCGCCGACGCTTACTGCAGGAACGCGTAATCAAAAGCTGGGCTTTGAGACACAGACGTAATTTAGCTGACGCAAGTCTTTTTCAATGCCGAATGTATCACTTCCGAGCGCACATTTCAGGACTTTTGCCTGAATAATCCTTGTGAGCGTGTTGAAGACTGAGATGCATTTTTAATACTCAGGTCGGCTAGCTTTTTAACTAACCATCACTGACAGACGTTTCTACTCACCTGCACCTTTTTTATGTAGGCTATACATGATGTGATAATTGAAGGAAGGCTTCTGTATTTCAACTCGAACGAAAATAGTTTTTCTTTCGAAGTTCAACTTCACAGACCACCAAAAGCAACAGTGTTCAATTTCTGCCAATCTACAGCCCAACTGGAGCGCTAAATATCAATGAAGCAACTTAGAGCTCGAACTGAGCGAGTCGGTTTACCATTAACGCACGATTTAGTTTGGCGACCTCTAAACTGGCAAAGGGTATTTTTGTCGTCCCGTAACAAGAGTTGGCCATATTGAGCTACTTTGTCCATGTACTTGCAGGAATGCCACTGCAACAGGAGGAATGGAACAGCAAAAGTCCTGCGGTGTCAGAGCATGGAGTCAATTGTCTGTGAAGAAGTCGAAACACAAATGTGAAACGTGTGGCAAATTTATAAGCAGGGCTCATAATCTACCTGCACATTACCGCACGCATACCGGCGAGAAACCATACAAATGTGAAATATGTGAGAAGTCGTTCGCGGACAAGTCGAATTCCTGTAATCATCAACGAATTCACACAGGCGTGAAACCCCATATCTGCCCAATTTGTACTAAACCATTCAAAATAGTAGCGGAACTTAAGAGTCATCTCATATCACACAGTAACGAGAGACCTTTGGTTTGCGACATATGTAATCTGTCCTTTAAGCGCAACTCATATCTCCGAAGGCACCGCCAAAGAATTAACGAAGGCAAAATGCCGTACGAGTGCAAGCAATGTGGATTTGGGTTCGGAAAGAAACGAAACCTCGTCGCACATCTTTGCTAGAATAGTATGTGCGAATTCAGTGGAGATTGCTTGAGAGATGCATCTCAACTGATTGCACATCTCGGGACGCATACGGGTAGGCAGTCATTACAGCGTGACCAGTGCGGAAGTGCAGTAAATCGCCCGCGGGCTTTGCATAGGAAGGTGACCATGAAGCCGTGCAGGAAAAAATAACCGCTGACATTGTCCCGCAGGGGTGATAAACTTACCAAACTCATCGTGTGGAGAGACAGGCTTTTTTTACGTTTAAAACTGCTGAGTGAAATGTAAGACGCATAGGATGCCGCTTGATTTTTCCAAATTACGAGACAGAACGTCGTCTCCCACAGAATTTGGAATGCTTGATTGTCGAAGTATATGGCAGGTCCCGGCTAGAGCTCACTGTTTACAGAACTATGTTGTTAGCCAACCTAGCACTAGCAAACTTATTTCTAGACCTACCTTAATGGGCTGCAGTTCGGATTTGTGTCACTAGAAGGTTGAAATGTTGGCGCAAGATCCTTCACACCTCGTTTAGTTGTGCAAGCGGTCTGACAGTACTAGTAAACAAGCTTTACCTAGCCATCCTTTTAATTATTCTGCAGTGTGAATAGCAGGGAACACCTCTCATTAGGAACTATTTAAAATGGAGGCACTGTTTTCTTGTAAACTCAAAAAATCTGTCAATAGTTGAGGTTCTTAGGCCTTGCTGCCTTACAGAGACGGCTTTTACGAAATATATAGATATAAACATGAGGAAATTTATTTGCCTTGAGATTTTTCAATGCACGTACTGTTTTGGTTCTCTCCTTGGCTCTTGTATCACACCGAAAATTTGTTTTTTATCATGCTGTTGATTACAGTGAGACTGTATTAGACTATCGAATATTTTACGAATACGAATATTTTACGTGTTCCTGTATTGAGTAGTAACCTCTGTCAGTTTTAAAGTGAAGTTTCGTATTCACTTGGAAGTCGTCTCTTTTGACTTGCACTCCACTCTAGTTACAGCTGTACAATGTTTTTAGCCTGACGTGACAAACGTATCCCTGCGAGTGAGATACAGCTTTAGTTATATTATTGACACGCGCAGTTGTATGCCTTCTTGCTGTTAGCGCATTTCACCAACTACCAAATCTGAAGTTACTGCCCACTGCATGACGCAGCTGCATGCATCAGAACATTCTCCATAAATATCGTCGATTCTATCTTTTTTTTCTTTACTCTTGTCCAAACTTTCATTATCAAATAGGACGCGCAACGCGAATACATTTCTGCATTCTGAAAGGCACGCAAGCACCAGCGATTCCGCTGGAATCTTCCACGAACCATGTGCCAATAGCAAGTGATAATTTTAATAAAATGATTCTTTACAAGCAATACCTTGATTAACAAAAGAGCAGTTTCCTTGTTCCAAATTCTGTTTTCCAAAAACATTCTTCAGGTGTATTCTGCTCCTCCTGGAAGCACAGAGTCGAAGGCGAATACCAATGCCTGATCCTGGGATTTCTGAGCAATGCATCAGTCATGCGTGGATGGCGTTGCCCAGCCGGACCGGTGCCACTGACGTCAATGGTATGTTCGGCATGGCCTTTAGCCATCGATACCGCCCACAAGATGCTTACCAACCCACAGAGGAGGCAGCATTTCAATCGATCATGACGGTGGTGCCTTTATTGGTCCTGCGGAGACCTTACTAGCGCCACTATGTCGGTTGCTGTTTATGCAGTCGGCGTGAAATTCGTGCAGATGAATCGAGTGCTAATAGAGACAACACTACGCAGATTCTACATGACTCAAATCAATTCGTTTTCAACACGATCAATTCATTCGAAAAGGCAATGGAGGCTTCTCGATTTGTCTTGAATTTCGTGTTGGAATTGGGTCACAGTAACAAGGTTCGTAACGCGTAGCAAGCCAACCGCATGTTTTATTCTTCACGTTGAATGCTTGCTAGAGGATCCTCTCATCAAAGAGGCCGGGCGCCATTGGAAATTTCATTTATATACTGGGAATTTCCAAGGCGCCACCAAGGGAGCGTTTTGGTAACAAAATTTTTCAAGCGCTTTCGTTATGGCAGGGGATAGATGACATCGAGCTGTCTTGCTACTGTGCCATCAGAAGGCGAGTGTTACTGCCTACAGACTCTCTCCCCCTCTGCCTCGAATGGCGTCCTCAAGCGGCGTTCCTTGCCTGTCTTCTCCCCTACAGGAGCGAAGGCCCTACGTCATGTCAACGTGACGAGCCCCGCCCCCTATTTTATTTCGATACGTATTTGTCGTACGGCACACCTGTTTGTGCGCATTCCGTCATAGGATGATCAACCGAATTCCCGTGGTCGGTGCCCTTGCAAGCAATTCGCATTGCACAGAAGCATTTGTTCGTGGGAGCTTGACCGGCTCCCCCAAAGCTCTGCTCATTTCAGAGGAAGGGCACGTGGCCTACTGTTGAAAATTGCAGCTGTTTCCTGCCACGCAGCCGCTTATACGTTGGAGACGCGGTAGCCACTACTTCATCTACGAGCCGCGCTTGTATGTTTACGACAGCCAAACCTGGTGAGGGGACCTTTAACAAAATAACATGAAATATTACCCGGATGGCTCTAAAACAAAAACACGTGGGTGTGGGGGCCATAACGGAAAATTGGGAAAGGAGTATTCGATTGTCAGGGCACGCCTCTGTTTTCACGGCCGAAGTCTACGCTATATGGGTTTTTGTTAAAAAGATTATTACTGATAAACGCAAAAATGCAGCCATATAGACTGACTCTTTAAGCACACTGAAGGCTCTACGTGTGAAAGCTGAGTGTGAACCCCTGATAGGAGACATTTTAAACAAGGTGGCGATTAACAAATACGGGAGTTCAATTCGTTTCTGCTGGGTTCCAAGCCATGATGGGATAACAGGTAACGAAGCAGCTGATAGATGTGCATTGATGGCAGCGTACAAAGAGATAACAAACACAACACTTCCATATATAGATAGCATTCTTGCGATTTGAAAAGCCTTAACGGCAAAATGGCCACACGAATAGGACCGTTGTGCCGACAACAAGCTACATCTCACTAAACCCATAGTTGGCAAGTGGAAGTCATGTTATTAACAGGAGCGGTTCATCAAAGTAGTTTTATGCAGACTACACATGGGGAACACACACCCCGCACATAATTATTTACTTACGAAAGAAGACACATCAACATGCGATCAAGTTCAAGAGCTACTAACAATTATGCACATATTGCTGACATGTGCACACATTTAAATGCAAAGACGAAGACTTTTGCTCAAATTATATGAACTACACAGCCGTTACACCCTCCTCTAGCTTTAGGTGATGATCCGCTAGTCCCATTATCTGAATTGCGTAAATTTCTAGGCGACACTGGATTTTTACATCAAATATTCATTAACACAGCCTTTTCCTTCCTGAACTGGATTTTAAAACACCTCTTATTTGGTGCTGCCTAGCCTTAGCCGCTTTTGCGTCAATAAGCAACATTTACCTAACATATTAATTCGCGCAACTGCAAACACTGCTGGGTGTCCTCCAGGTTACGTAAGTTCGTCCATTGCGTGGTATTTCGACAATTTCTTCTGCAGATAAAAAACAACGATTTATAAACCGGAAGCTACCCTGGATTCGTCCTCGACATGACCAGGTGTCCGAAGCTAAGCAAAATTTCTTGAAGAAAGAATTGTCCTCTACCCAGGTATACCACAGATGTACGGGAAAAAATTATGCCGGTTTCTAAGAACGAAAACATTGAAGTTAAAAAAGATAGCTTTTTAGCAGCATGTCGGATGAGGACAAATTTTTCTTGGCCTGGCGGATGAGAATTTTATCTTTCATGAATCCTTCCCTGCCTTTCTAGGTAAGCACATATGTTACAAGGCGGATCTCGTGCGAGTGGTTTGGAAGAAAAAAATATGGAGAGTTTACATCAAGCTCGCGGCTGCCTAAGCCACAGCCATTGATCTTCCACAAAGCTTTCTCATTTAGTGAGAATAATGAAATATGTGCAGCCAATACGAGTCCAATAAATCATTATATAACCATGCGGTTTTCCCGTCATTAAACTTTTCTATAACAGCAGAACAGTAGTATGTAGCCATTGGTGCATACATGCATGTTCAATCTTGTTGTGTGACAAGCCAAAGCGATGGCCGACGCCTAGTAGCCTATCGCGGAGATTAATGCTTTATCCAAACACCAGAAGCAAGCAAACCAAGATAAGGCTTTGTAAGATCAACCTTGCTCTAGTCTAGGTATCGGAGACCAAGGAATAAAACAATGAACTACCAATACACTTACTTGTCTTTTTTGTCGCGTCACGTTGTGCCTTCCGTGTTTTCTTGCTGCATTTAGAGAATCGCTCCAGACAGAAGCAGTGCTGTTAGGATTTATGAGCGTCAACACTCTACGAAAACTTATTGCTCCTCTCGCGCTCCTAGCAGAGAATGTGACACCGTGTGGATCCAGCGCCTCTGATTTCAGGGTATCCACAGAAGACAGAAACCAGAAGTACCGGTTTTACACTTCCAGTCTGCAGCAGCGGCGGCAGCAACGATGCAGTGGCCCTTACAAGCCACGCGGGCACGGAGGAAGCATCGGGCATTCCGGGAAACGATGCTAGGTAAATCAAACTTCTGTAAGAATTCGGTTCAATCGAGCAACTCACTGAGACGAAATGGAAGGCCGTCCATGGCTCAGTTATGCTTGAACTGACAAACTTGTGCGAGGGATTGAAGTTCTGATGCCTGAAGCTCCAAGTATCAGCTGTTCTCACAATAAGGCGCAGGCTTTAACAGGAAGCTATATCTGGGGATCTCCTACCTAGGTCATAAATGCTAGAGAAGAAACCCTCTTGCTCTGCAACCACCGCAACAACATTGGTAAACCTTGTGGCGTTTAAAGAAATGTCATAATATTGTAATTAAAGGAATCGCATTTTCGTTTTGTTAAGAAAAATTGAGAGACTCAAGTACGAGAACTGCAACTTAATTGAGCTTTAAAAAAATGTCACGATTATCCAAACTGCACCTAATGTCACATATTACGTGCCCACGATTGATGTATTATTATTTTATGAGTAGATACTTTGGAAATCCTCGCGTAACTGATAGTTATTCACCCGTAGATTATAAGATCTGTGATTTCAAATTTTTTTTCAAGTTGGAAACCAAAGCCAAAATTCTGATTCACTAAATTCATACAAAAGAAAATAAAGAACTTTGTTTCTTTGCCTTGAGGGATTCTATTATAACGCTACTGCGGCTGTTGTGGCCAGTTCTTCACTTTCCCAAGATTTCATTCATTATTTATTTCTACATTTTATTTATATTTTAATAATTTTCCCACGAAGTTATAACTCATTAGGGACATAATCTAGTCTAGATACCGACCAAACTGGCATATTTGGGATAGACGTACGATCTAAACCACATGAGTTGAGCCGCCCCATAAAATTGCATTGGCCATGTGAACAACAATTACAACAATAAATATAGGTATACAAATAACCCATTACCCACACAATAGCGAACAATGTTCACCTACTGCTTAGAACAGATATTTCGAAAGAGAAACAGGCAGTAAAGAATGCATACGCTGTACGCGAGTGTACCTGTTCCGAGTAACACGTATGTGCGCCTAAAGGATTCTGCAGGCAAACGTCTCTCTTTGAAAGGGGACTAATCCTCATGAGTTCCACCCCCTTGTCGAGATGTTGGCTTCAGCTACAATGTTCAGCTACGTTTTTTACCATCGCAGGCCCCACTGTTCATGTGCATATCTTTCTTGCATTTTAGAATTCCTGACGCCACCGGCGCTGAACCATGGACTATGCAGTACTGCCAGGCTAGTGCAACTACAGTCTACGGTAAGTGCGGGAAGATTTTCCGCCGCTAATATACCACGCCTCATCTTGCAGGTGGCTCAGCAATCTGTCTGTAGTCGCATACGACACATCTATAGAGCATCGCCGCTGGCTCATGGGTGCACGGTTCTGCATCTGTCAATCTGCGCTCTACATTCTCCATAGTTTCATATACAAGAAATGTCACTGTTGTCTCATGAATTTAGACTCACGGTTGGGATCATCTGACGGGCGAATCGCTGTGGCGATAACACTACTCTCGCGTGTATGGTACTGTACTCCTGCTGAGGACAGTTTGCGGATTATCCGTGAGCAATCCCTGACGTAGAATTAGGAGGAGTACGAAACCAATACGTGCACTCAGGTAGAGGATGATGCAAAAAAGGCACAATAGAAAGAGCGCCAGGAGACATTTTCTGGCTATGCGACGGTTGTTAGTCGCAGCGGTGTAGCAGGCATTCCCGTTTGCTATCGTGTCGACGCCGCTAAAGAACAGCAGCAAGGCTCCTACACCTTCGCCATTAGAAGCAACGTTTTTTTTTTCGTGGGGCTGTTTATTGTTGATAGAAGTATTTAACTGCATGATGATCTAAACTGTGATTCGCTTGTCCTTACCTAGTACTTTGCAGCAGTGCTACAATGTAGTCTCATATATTAACGCGATTGCCTTAAGGGCCACGTGTCGAAGAAAATGCGCTGTCGGCGTCGGCGGAGTTGTCTGTGAGCCTAAAATTCCGTATACACATAGGTACCTTTGCGTTGCAACAGAACTGCAACAGAATTTGGTAACGATGAAGGACGTGTGGCTGGGGCCATTGTCATGCTGGAGCTTGCCCGTGTCTTTGGTATCAGCCCTCACGCGCGCGACACGGTGTTTCAATCTCTCGAGCACCTCCCGGTAAAAGGCTGAGTTGAGTTTCTCTCTGCGGTACAAACTCAAAATGACGATTCCACAGGCATCAAAGAAGATATTGAGCATCCTTTTGATGCGAGACTTGCTCATACGCACTTTCTTGGGGTGGAGGAATGATTTTAAGTGCCACTCGCTGCTCTGCCTCTTCTATTCCGAGTCATACTGGAACATTCAGGATTCGTCTCCGGCTACGACAGAGTGAAGAAAGTCTGGCTCATTTAGAATCCAATCGAACACTTCTTGACAGCTCAAAACTCGAAGTTCTTTCTCGTCTTCCATCAACACTTTCGGCACAAGCTTCGTGCAGACCTTGCGCATTTGCAGATCCTTGGTCTATATCCCATATACTGAAACTGTTTAGTTGGCAGGGTAGTACCCTCGCCCCATTTCCCGGCCGGTTTCCACGCCGCAATGGATAGTCGCGTCATAATATTATCATGCTCATTACTTTCATAATGGATCCTGTACGTATCATAGCAGGTGAAACATTTCTGGGCATGCTTGGAAGAACAATTCATAATACCTCATCTGACACGTGTCCCCTCACTTTTTCTTTGTCCTCCTCTACACGGGCTATGTCTGCTTCTCGTAATAGATGAACAAAATCTGAGAACTTCGTGAAGCGTCTAATGTTCCTATTACTGGATGATGCAGCAAATATATTGGGTCAAGTGTTGCGCAATTAAGAAACCATGTTAATTTTTGCTTTGAACATTAGCGTGTTCTGTCCGTGGTATGAGGTGGAACGTAATAATCTTCCGAAGAAGCCAATATTGCACCACCTTGACAGTGTTCAGCTGCCTCATCGCCTTGAAGTTCTTGCAGGCATTCAAGAAAGTTTCAGGTAGAAAAAAGCACCACGTTCGCAAGCACTGCAATAGGTTCCTCTGCCACTAAAAGCTTCTTGTCTCGATGATAAAAAAATAAATGTTCTTTTCTTATGAATTGTCCTGTAACAGCTGCGAATAAACACCTGTTATGTACTTTCATGCATTACAGGTGTCTCGTACAGTCGTAGCACTACTTACCTGCACCTGGGGCCAAGCAGCAGCATCGATCACATACAGCCCAGCACAAGCCACGCTGGCATGGTGGAAGCATCAGCCAATTTAGAATACGGCGCCAGGTAAGCCTGCATTAAGAAAAGTTTAATTGCAGAACAAATCGGAGACTACAGGGTATGCTCTTACTCTGGTGCAACTATGCCTGCACTTTCTAAATGTTAAAGGGGAGAGGTAGTGCTGATGTCTGAAATACGAACTGCTTCAACAGTTTCGAGCATTGGGCAGCCGTGGCTGGCACTAACATACTCATGGTTGCAACAGAGCGACTCGACACGGACGGAGGAAAAAGCATAGCGTTTCCTACCGTATACTTTAGAGAACTCGGGCGCAGCGATTTTTGAGCCACCATGGGAATGATTGGAAGTACATAGATGTGTCTGATCATTCAGACAGGGTTCTGTATACCTTCATTCGGGGTTGTCTGCCTCCAATTTTATAAATTTCAGAGCAATATCTACACTTTGATGTGAGCGAGATGCTGCGAACACGTACAATTACTACTAGTGGAAATGACTGAGCTTGCCTAGGAGGCAAAAGCGAAACACGCCAAGTGTCTGAAGCCACTGGTATGCCCGCAATAAATTCACAAGGGCGTTTTACATCACTTGTCGATGCAAGCGTCCTTGGTGTAATAGTTTCAATATCCGACCTCTGTGCATAGAGGTCCTGTGTTCCAAACCAGCCGTCGGACAATTTTAATAATATTTATTGAATTATTTATTATGCAGCACATTGTTCAAAATAAGGAGTTTACAACGTCACTGAGCCATTTGAAGCCGGAATGACGAAGTTTAGGCAAATCGATGCCCCTCCCATTATCTCCATGCTGGCTCAACCGCTCCCATTGAAGCTCCCGTAGAAACTAGTGCCAGGGTTCTCTCTGGTGATTATTCCATAAAACTATATGGCAAAAATGAGGGGACCACCAAACGGCGCGATCATGAGGCTACAACAACTCTCCCGATTTACCATCCTGTCAACACGCTGCTATGTGCGGCACAGTTAGACTCGTTGACGAACAAGATGATAATATAAATCAACTCTCATAAAATGAAAGTGTACCTAAGTTTATCGAGGGAGTGTAGCGTGGGCTCAAAAAGAAAGCTTGCCCTAGGGCGACAGATTAGGCTCTAGCAGGTAGGCCGGGACACTTGAGAAATGACTTTTCTTTGTTTCCCAAATAGTTAGATGTGTGTGAGTGTGTCAGCCATGAACAATCGCTGAACCAACCGCCTCACTGTTTTGTTGGGCGACCTTTGGGATCAGTGCACACGGTTTAACAATTTCACTCATGTATAAATGGTTGTAAAAAAAAGCTTTTAGGGAAGTTAAATTTCTAAATTTTATGCTTCTGTTCTTTTTTTCACTGAGCGATTTCAGAATTTTTACATAAGAAAAACACATAAGAATTATGATTTATATAGTTGCCGGAATTTAAATATTTCAATCAAATGAAACAATTTCATTAAAAGAGCGTGGAAGACAATCCGGAATTATGTTCTTAGATCTACACGTGTTCTCTGAAAACGATACTGCCTCTGTCGTGGCCTGCTAATCACCTTCCCTATGATTTACTTATTTATTTACTTACTTACATAGCTCTAATTTGTTTACTACATAATCCGGTCTCGATACCAGCCAAGCTGGCATGACTTGACAAGATTTACAAGTTAACACGATAGAAGTTGAACCGCGCTGTATGACTCACGTCAAAAATAGTAACAACAATAGGTATAGGTAAACAAATAAACAGTACATTAGCAGAACAATAGCTAACAATGTTCATCTAGGGCTTAGCGCAGGCATTTCAGAAGAGCAACAGACAAGATGGAAGGCAAACACTGGGCGCGGGCATCTCTGCTCTTCTCTCTTTCCCACACTGTACAAAGGATGTCGCACCAACAGTGACTTGACTCAACGCTTGCAAACTTCATTACCTTGCCGCGGAAAACGCTGTCCACCATGGACAGAACAGAGAAATACATGTTATTAATATCACATCAACGTAGATTGCACTGAACGCTGTAATGCATATTTTCACAACGAGATGAAGAAGCAGCAGGAACCAAACTTCCTCGGCAGCATATTTCATCGACAGTGCTTGAAAACACTGAAAGATATGAGGCATTTGTGCTCGCTACGTACGGGGGTATAGATTATCGGCACGTCAGCTGCTCGATGCCTTCCGCAGCAATGGTTTAATGTTTGAATGCGAGTCGAATGTTAAATTACCTGGTACAAAGACAGCAGAAAAATTCGAACCTGGAATTTTGTTCGTCGTGTTCTACAGGTCGAGATTAAGTTAGGACATAAAACGTCCTTCCAGGAGTCAGTCCACCTATGTACTTGTCAGGAATAACTCGAATAGCGTGCCTTTGCGCCATCTTCAATTATGAAGGCGAAAGCCTTAGGTGGCTCTATGCAACGGCTGCTCCTGCCCGGGAAAAGAGGCCCTAGCCCACGGACAAAAGATATCATCTTAAGGAGTGGCTTATACCCCGTAAACAAGCGATAATGTAATGGCTGATAATGAATGAAGAAACGAAAGAAAGGACGAAGGAAGGAAAGAAAGAACGAAAGAAAGAAAGAACTAAAGGACCTTTAGGTATTGCATTAGGTTCTAGCATGTGTGGTTGAGGAGGTCGACCTACTGCGTCATACGTTTACTTCACAGTGCCGCTCGTTAAGTTTTGAAAGGAGTCTGACTCATCCGATTGCATAACTTAATGCACGACCACGTGGGCAACAAGCTTTCGCCTTCACGTGTTACAGAATTGTAACACGCTGCATGCAGAACTTTTTGTACTCTTCTTAAAGTTAAAGGTGTCCTAAAAACGTAGACGCATTACTGCTGATGCATAATATGCTTTTTCAATGTCGAATGTCTCACTTCCGAGAAACATTTCAGGACTTTCTACCTGAAAACTCCTTAC
The DNA here is from genome assembly GCF_023375885.2 of Dermacentor andersoni. NCBI lineage: Eukaryota > Metazoa > Arthropoda > Arachnida > Ixodida > Ixodidae > Dermacentor > Dermacentor andersoni. The sequence continues at coordinate 70,828,751 of NC_092824.1, read as the reverse complement.
GAATGTGTTAAGTACGCACGTGTATTTTAAATATATAAACCGGCTATTTTTCTTCATTAAAAACTCGCTGCCAGGCATTTCTGCTCACCTACACTTGTTGTAGATAGGCTATACATGACGTATTAGGGTTCACATTTCTCGTATTGCTTGCAACATTAACGAATATGGTTCTTTTCAAGTTTAGCAACAAAGACCATCAAAAGCAGCAGCGTTCAATTTACGCCGAACTAGAGCCCAAATAGAGCGCCAATATTAAATGCAGAGAGTTAGCGCTCAGGTTCAGCTAGTCACCTTAGCAATAACGCGCGATTAATTTGGTCAACCTCTCAATTGGCTAAATGTGTTTTTGTTCTCCCGTATAAGAGTCGGCTATATTGAGCTCATTTATCTGTCTACTTACAGGAATGCTATTGGAACTGGAGGAAGGGGACAGCAAGAGCAGTCCGGTGTCTCTGGCAATTTTTCGAGCAGGCGGGATACCTTATACGGGCACGACAACCAATACACGGGCGACACAGCTCTCATTTGCAAAGCAAGCGATCAATCATCTGTGAAGCAGCCGGAGTTTGTAGAGCGCTGCCACAACCGTACTGACGAAAACCACAAGTGCGAAAGCTGTGGTAAACTGTTCCACCGGGCTGATCACCTAGATGTCCATAAGTGCAGGCATACAGAAGAGAGACCCTACAAATGCGAAATATGCGATAAATCCTTTCGGTGTCCTCGTCGCCTGTGTTTCCATAAGCGCACCCATACAGACGAGAAACCCTACAAATGCAAAATATGTGATAAATTGTTTCGGAGTTCTTATCAACTAAATTCTCATAAGCTCACCCATACTGGCAAGAAACCCTACACATGCGAAACATGTGGCATATCATTCGTGCGGATGACGAATCTCCATAGACACCAGCACACTCACACGGACGAGAGACCCCATGTCTGCCATAAATGTACTGCAACATTCAACATGAAACAAGATCTCAAGCGTCATCTCAAATTGTATTGTAGCAAATGAGCTTTCGTTTGTGAAATATGTGGTGAATCCTTTATAGACAACTCACGTCTCAGACATCCCCACCAAAGGGTGCACGGGGATAAAACACTGTCTTAGTGATTTCGTTTCGCACTGAGAGAAACCCTTCCCAAACACCTGTGCCAGAATTTTACGTGCTACTTAAGTGTAGATTGATTTGAAGACGCGGTTCAACTGAATACACACCTCGTAACGCATAGGGATGTGCATCCGCAATATTCTGAGTAGTGCGCAAGTTAGATAGATCCCCTGCGGCATTTGTATAACAACGTGAGAGTGAAACCGTGCTGGCAAACAACATTGACATTCTTTGACAGGAGCCAGCAACCAACTAAACACATCGCATGCAGAGACCGGCTTCTCTTCGTATAAAACCGCTGATTAATAAGCTGGTCTTTTGAAGTTAGTAGACGAGACATTGTCTCCACAGGTTGTTATCTCCACTAGTATGTATTTCTCAATGCTTCAAAAATTTAGTTTTCTCTTTGGTTCTTGTATTCTTGCCGAAGATCTTTGTTCTATACCGTAAACTAAGTTGATGACAGTAAGGAGACTTTAAAATTCAAATAGTTCCACTATATGATATGTTCTCTTCCCACAAATTTTTTTATTATTCTTGTTTTGTTGTGGCAGAAGCTCTGCCAGTTTTAAATGGCAGATCAGTTTTAAATGGCAGCTTATTTTATGCCCCAGAAAGTCGAATGTTTTAACTAGGCGTGCCCTCTACTTACAGTTGTAAAATCTTAGTCTGATATGACAAACGCATCCGTGCGAGCAATGACATGACAAGTAAGATTCAGGTTTTAGGCATATTGACGCGCGTACTTGTGTATCTCTTTACTTTAAACACGTTTGAACCACTGGCAAATGTTAAGTTACTGCTCAGTGCATGACACGCCTGCATGTATCAGAACGTTATCGAACTTTCTCAGCGGTTGTCTCTCTTTTGTCTACGTTGTAGTCGAACCTTTTGTGATCAAGTTGTACGCGCGACGTGAATAGAGCTGTGCATTCTTAAAGGAGCGCGAGCTCGAGCGATGACGGTGGAGTCTTCGACGAATCACGTGGGAATAGCCGACGCTCATTAAACACAAACCACGCCTTGGATGATCGATGCATGTGTCCGGCGCCATCTTTCTGCCCGAGTACATCTTTTGTCGGTTCAGTTTCGCCCAATAAAATGTATTTCATCACTCAATATTCTTGCTACTCTGTTGTCCATACAATCACACGACTGCCTATAGAACGTCTAGAGACATTTTTGTATACGACCTTGCCTTTCTATACATGTGGTCTTTTGTTTATACAAAGTCTACAGACTGTCTATAGACGAAAGTCGACAAGGTTTCTATTTCTTTTTGTCTACTCGCATTCCACCCCATTATATCTCATTTCATACTCACCTTCTACCCCATACATCTCCCCTAGACTCTGTGCCTGTACCTTAACATATGTAAATCTACCCGATGTCCTTCTGCTACCCCATTCAGGTCATTCGTTCAACTCGTTTCTTTTTGTTGCTTGCGCACTGACAGGCTGACAGGCTATCTGACCAGCTTTTCTAACACCACAAACGCATGCCGCCTACGACTCCCATGGCTTCTGTTCTGTTCTATGGAAGTATACTCACCTCTACGTCCCCTAACACCCTCCTACGTCTTTTTTTTTTTCTTTTTCCTTTCCTTCCGCTGCCTTCCCAGTCTTCTACTCTCGTCCCGTCCTCTTTGAAATCAAGCCACAGCACTCATTTTCTTTTCAAACTCTTCCTTTATACCCAGCTGCCACCTACAACGACCACCCGGGAGCTCACACAACTAACCCGTTAAAAGCAGAATACCCAACAATGAGAAAAACGCATTCGACGAAAATAGGTCATCCTTTTGAAACATTGGCCAGCCTTTCTGAGGCATCTTATCACTGTGTACCTTTAAAGTACACTCTGCATTTGTGAAATAACTTTTAGAAGCGTACTCTTCGCAGTAGCCATGCCTGCTAACATTGCGTCTTAAATTGAAAACGTTGCTTTCATTTAAAAAGAAAAGGAGGACAGCCTACCCTGAACCACTCGCTCGATAATTGAACATCGGGTTGCAGCACGTCGGCTTTAAAGCAACTTTTTCTCAAGTATTCACATTAGTTTCGAGATATCGCGCTAGGAGTTCGGTTTCAAAGACGCACAACGCCAATACATTGCCACAAAATGCCTGGTAAGCTCTACATAACAAGTGACGAATAAACAATAGTTTCATACAAGAACTACTATAGGGAACTCTCGCGCTAGCGTCTACGGAAGCTGCAATGGGGACGCTTCAGCCAGCATGCGAATTATGGGAAGTGCATCGATGTGCCTAGACTTCGTCCTTCTGGCTTCAAACGGCTTCGTTATTTTGTAAACTCTGTATGTTCAACAATGTACTGCGTGATAAATCATTGAATACATGGTACATGTCTTTGAATCGATTACGGCATGGATACACGTATCAACGTGAATTTATTGCGGGCAAGCGAGTGCCTTAATATTCCTGGCGCGTTTCAATTCGGCCACCTCGAAAAGCTAAACCGTTGCAACTAGTAGAAATTGTGCGTGTTCCCAGCGTCTTCTCTATTTAGAAAAGTATGGATTGCTCTGAAATTTTCGATAACGAATGTATGCAAAACGCAATAAACGAATCCACAAGGACGTCTGAACCCAAAAACACGAAGTGGAACCTCTGTACTTCCCACCATTGCCATGGTGGCTCAACGAATTCAGCGCCGTAGTTCCTCTAGTACGTTGTAGGAAACACGATGGAATAAACCCAGCTTGTTTCATTGTGCGAATGAAAGCGCGCATGCGCATTTTTCAAAACTTCTCGAATCTTCACCCGAAGTCGAAGCTCGTGAATCAACATGGATCTCAGGACAAGATGACGCAGCTTATAATGCAAAAAGGGGAATCCGCATCTCTAGTTCTGTGGAAGTATACGAACCGACTTTTGCAGAACAAGCAATCTTAGTTTTAAAAAAAAACGAGCAATTCACTTTTCTCCCGTTTGCCCAAATTATCCACATCTCGCTTGCAAATATATCGGGTCGCGTGCATCGCCAAGCGGACTTACGTATTCGAGCAATGCGATGCATCGTTCGACTCGCGTGCGACGACAATCATCCCACATGCCACAACAGCGTCTGACGCTTGCGAAGAATGTTAGAAAGCTCAAGCCTGCATATCGCTAAGAGACCATATCGATGCCGGGAGCACGGCTCTTATTTGGGTTGGAAAGATAGCCTGTAGACAGACATTCCAATTTAAAGAGCCATAACTATATTAACTGCGCTGCTGCCTTTCCTGATAATCATGCGCCCCAAGTGCAGATCTTCCTGTACACAAAATAGGTGGTTACGTGATGATTGATGCGTGCAGGAATTCGCTCGTCAATTGTTCCTGCAGAACTTACGGCAACGCGAGAAAGGAATCAGGGATGCCACGGCGCACTTGAATTTTAGTCCGAAGTATTCACGCTTGAGTGTAGCGTAGGTTTTCCTACCATCTGCCTAAAAGTTCTCCTGGGAAAAGCCACCCCTCCCAGCTATAACTAAAAGACTTCTGGCTTTTGGCACGTGACATCACTAGCGTTACCTTTCGTAGTGCGCCGGAAGTAGGCCGCGTGCCGCCGGCTTGGGAACACGACTTTTGGTGACTGTCACATGCCGTCCCTGTGATGCCCTTTTTCCCTTCCTTGCGCAATGGAAACACACATGACTGCCACCAGAGAATAATCATTAAATGAACAGCTTTATTTAGCGAGCTTTTTCAGCGCGTGAGCAGAATGGAATTACATAAGCATTGCCAGAGCCGTAAGCGTGTTCAAATCGCGCGTTGATGCTCACTATACTGTATTTCAAACATAGTACCGGGTAGCTGCTACCAATAGCAATGGCACGCTGCAGCCTGCTCGATGTACAACAAGCTTCAAACGATCAGCGTCTCAACTTCCCTCGATTTCTTCTCAGAATTCAGTCGTGTTTTGTGTGGCGGCAATTCTTTTTTGGCACCACCATTTTCATATAGCAACGAAAGCGCGAGTAAATGAAGCCTGTGGAACTTGTCGTTCAAACGACGCCAAGAAAAGTGGGTTTGAATGCGCACACGGCGAGAGCACATCGAGACGAGGCTCGTCTGCTGGCTCGGCTTGTTGCTGTCTGCCACCCCGTCATCATGTGGCATAATATTCGCAAGAAGATAAAGCGCTCACAGTTGCTTCGTTGTACCCCATGTTGGAATAAAGGTTGTGCAACACGAATCTGAAAGGTTCGATCTAGGCAGCAGCGCATCTTATTTAACGACTGTGGCGCTCGTCGTCGTGGGCATGAAACGCAATTTTCGACTGTGGACCAATAACTGGCCGGGAAGCGAAACTCTCCTCAGTGCGCGAGGCTCCATTGAGCTAAGACTATGAACGATGTATGAAAGTTCGTCACCGAAGAAGCGCGGAAAGTGCGAAGCATTTGCAGTTCTTTGTTTCTAGGGAGTAGGAAGGCAGCACTGCAACTTGTGGATAACAGAACAATGTGAGCGGCCACCGTCAGGTGATAGAAGTGTGTGCTTCATTTGAACAGAGCCGGAGAGTTAGATGAATTGTCACAGGTGGTAATCATGCGCTTGTTAGGGCTAAATATCCTTGTATACCTTCTGTACTTTCACGAGTGCTTACACGAGCAACAGTTTCTCCCTCGCAAGCTGTGCACTTCACTTTGACAAGACCACGCAAAAAAGTGATAATATCGTCACGTCAACGCTTTTTTTAAAAGCGGAGGGGGGTTATTGAGTTAGATGATTTGGCGAAAAATAGCTAGGGTTGTCGGGGTGCCTCCGCTAGCAATCAACAATTTGTACTTTAGCGTCAAGCTAGTGGCGCACTCTATGGTCTCGTTTTTAACAAGACATGCAATCTCATTCTATTCTAAATCCCGAAGTGCCGAAAGCGTTATTTGTTTGCGTTCGTTCTGGGCACTCAGTGCGCATGCGCGGGAATTCAACATCGCACAGTGGCGAATACATACCAGACCAGTAAACAACGAAACATCAGGCATGGCTGAAGAAAGGTGCAACGAATACACGCCTCCTGCGTTCAGCTTCACAGCCGAAGCAACCCCAAGTACAAGCTGTGACAAGACCCAGGGCGCTTGGTCTGCTTTGGACGCCTACCCAAGGTGAGGTTTTACCGCTTGTCAATTTTTCATTGAATACTGTTGCCCTTCGACGTGGCCCAAATGTACATCTGTACATTTGTTCCCACCTATACGCGGTCTTTGTTGACGGCCAACTTGATCTTTTATTACTGGGAGAATGCCAGCAAACTTGAAAGCAGAAAAAAAATCTAGAAGGAGAACACAAAGCGACAGAAAGGTGGCTGCTTCTCAATTTTTTTCTACTGTCAAGCTTGCTAGCATTCTCCTAGTGTAACCATCTACTAAGTGGCCCAACAGAAACTCTCTTGAGCTTTTAAATTGGAACTTTCTTAGATATAGACGCGTCGATGCGCGGGCGGTGCGGAAATATTGTCATGTACAGCGCAAAGCCAGCTGTTGAGCGTTCGGGATAAAACTTATCGCAAGGAAAAACGAATTTATTTAACGAAGAAAGTATTTTTCGCTTATGTATGATTATTGCACTGCCCCCCCCCCCCCCCCCTGGAGCTCTAGCTTGAAGTCCCGGGTGCAAGTCCGGATGTGGCCGCCATATTTCGATGACAGCACTGTAAAAAGGCTCGTGCTTATCTGCGTTTCGGTGCTGGTTACAGAAGCCCCGGTGGTCATAGTCTATATGCAGTTTCTACTGTGGCATGCATTTTGTCAGGTCCTGGTTCTGGCGCGAAAACGTAGGAATTTATTAGTTTTATGCGCAGTGCCTCACTTGATTTGCCGAATTCGTGAGTACTGTCGTGGGCAGTGTGAGCGGGGGAGCACAAGAACGGGTGGCAAAAGGCCTCGAAACCGAGCTAGAGCGATACGCGGTTATGGCGCTGTCGGAAACAAAGGGGAGGGGCGGGTGCTCTTGCGCTCAATGTTAGTACTCCCACTGCGCCTTCTGTTTTTTTCGAAACCGGTAGCAGGCGGCAATTCACTGCCGACCGAGAGCCGTTAAGACTGTTATGTGTCGCACTGACTACAGTGGGCAATTTTTTTCTTGCATGCTTTTCATATTTTTAGAGCGCTGCTCGCAGCTCTTAGGCGCCCGTTGCTGCGTGTAGCGCAAGGTATGTTCCGATACCCCCCTAGGGCGTGATGCACATCTTCTGGAGCGCATAGTGTAACGCGTTAGTCAGACATGCATATTTCCCAGGGAAGTAGCTCGAGAATGCTTACGCATCGGAGGGGTGCTGCTATTGGCCACGCTTCGGTGCACAAAGTTATCAGTAACCGCAATATCAAACAGCGTCATCAATGTGCACTGGAGATGTGCAAGGTTCTGCCCTTTGTGTAATGAACAGACACGGTGGTAGTGCCAACAGTTACTATAACAGTGTCCGACTTCCCACTATCAAACAGGTGCCGCCGGGTATCGCCCATAGCAGGGTTTTGAGGCTACCTGACACATGCTGTTCTGTTCCCGCTCGTATTGTTCACGATAGTACTTTCTGGACGACAGATCAAAGTGCACAAAAATAATGTAATTTGCCACATAAAAAAGTGTGAACATGTTTCCTTCCCGCAAAACACTTTATCATTAGAAAACGCAAGCCCGGTGGACAAAAAGGCAAAAGCTGCTTCAAAAGGATTGTTTGTCCGTTATCCTGTGTTGCCTCAGGCGCAACAATGCGTATTAAAGAAAAAAACACGCTGTCGCGGAAGCTGACCCTTTTACCGCTCGGAGTAGTTTGGCCGATGAAGCCACTTCTGGTTTTGTTTTGTTCAGGGTTCTTTTACCTTGTGAAATTTAGATAACAAGGCTCCAAATTGTTTTTATTACAGCAAACTTTGGTGAATGTATACAACAGCGATAAAGAAGTGCAAAGCCATGTTGTTCCACGGAACCCTTTACCATTTGTGAACAATCGCAGCATCACGTCGCGTTTCAGCTACGCTTATGCTGTGCATTGCACCTGTCGTCGGACATCTTTCAGGCGAAAGCCTTAGATCTGTTTCAACGTCACCTTGTCATCGTATAGAAGACGCTGTCTTAATCCCCATCGCTGCCGCTAATTATGCTAGAAAAAGCACATGTATATAATTTTGAAGTAAGGCACTCCAACTCACGACCATTGGTGGGAGGCAAACCCCACGACCTTGGCCTTAATTAGGGCGAAGTTGATTCAGGCACAGTTGCTTAAGGTAGCTTTAAATATGGCGATCGATCCCACGACCTTTGCTATTGAAAGACAAGTAATAAGTAACAATGCATTCGAATGAGAATATCGAGTAATTCCATGGGTGTCTCTCGAGCGCGGAGACTTTCACCTTCACCCTCAAGCTGTTCTCACAATACACTTCCTCCATCAAGAAATTCTCGGATAGGCAGCTGCGATTGGCATAGTAGAAGCAAACTTATCATCGCTTGCCGAGAAATATTTATGAACTCAATCGCCGTTGTTCCTCAATTCATTAGAATTCATCCATGCATTCTGAATTGTTCATATTAATTTTTGGCTACGAGACAGAAATCTCTTTTGCACATAGGGCAAGTCACTTACGCCCATGATTTCAAATAGTGCCTAAAGTACGATATATTCCTAGTGGCACCGGGATCCATGTGAGATGAATGTACTTAGAGTGAAAATGCCACACTCACCACGGCGATGCCAAATCACAACAGGCGAGTACAAAGGGGAATTTTTCTCATATGAGCGCTGCTTTGCATCAGCATTGCAGAAACCATGTGCAGTGTCATTTTTATACTTTAACCTGTTTTATTGTTGCAAAATAATGTTCGATGGAGCAAAATATTTAATTCCGAAATTGTTGTTGGGACTCTGTCACTGCGGCAAGTGGAGCACGCATTTTATATAGCAAACTACATACGGAGGCATGATACCCGTTACAAGCACTCTAACAGTTATGCTGACAATGTTCGTGCGAGTCAATGTAGGTGCCGTTTCGATTGTGGTGGATTAGTGTGCTGCACCAGATATCGCCGCGCGTTTCGTTCGTGCTATGCCAGTCAGCATAATGTGCCTTTACTGTGAATAAAACATTGCAATTAGCATGTTTAAAAAGCAGTACTTTGCCTTTTTCAAAAGTTCTTCTAATAAAACGTAATTTCAACATTTGTCGCAGATGCAAGTGCCTAACAATACCTTTATTAATTGCAGCATTTCTTACGACGCCTGGCATTACCAGTGGAACACTCAGCACAGGCCACTAGCTGACAAAACTTACAACGCCGATGGTACGTAGGCGACTTTGTTACGAACATGGGAGATAGCTTCTACGTCCATTGTGGCAGCGGTGCATTTATTGCTTTTACCGCGGCACACAACGAGCTGCGCCAAGTCTGTTACTGCAGAAGCCGGCTTCTCACTGTCCTTAGTACGAAGTTTGGGCAGACGTGAATGCATGCAAATTCATACAAAAGCTGTGCAGTTCAAGCTTTGGAATGAATTCTCACATCGGTCAATTGCGAAGGCACGCTCCTAGGTTGTCCTGTCACAAGCCGAGGCGCTACTACATTTCATGCTGCGATCAATTCACTCGTAATTGGAATCAGCGCGTGGCAATTGGTCTACAATTTTATATCCCAAGGAGAATCTCGGTGGATTTGTCATGCTACCATTGTGATAACTTTTCCCTTGAACCGATTAAACATAGCAGACAAAGGAAATGTTTCGTTGCAAATTGACAGTGCGATGTGCTATCAGGGCGGCGTTTCAGATGCCCATACCAGAAGGTCGTAACGGTACTGTCACGTTTTTGGCAAAGTGTGACGATTGCTCACAGATAGCATGTTACGTTATGAACTGTTTCGGGACAACCCAAAACAGTTCATAATGAAACTCTTGTTTCCTTTGTACCAAGGAAGCCAAGCAACAACAGCAGCATGAATATTACAAATTTACTGAAAATGTAACACAGACCCAAAATTGTTGGCTAGTTATTTGTGCTAAGTTACTATCAATCTTTACTTACTAACGAAACTATAGGGTACTCAAACTTTCAGAAACTTTAAACGGGTTGACAGATTCATAGCACCCTACGATTTCCGCTTACTGTGCCACTACCTGAAAATTGCAACTCTTCGGTAACAAGAAAATTTACGCCATGCTGAAACACCGGCCCTCCTTGCAGAATGTCCTTCTTTTTTCTAAGGTGATTAGCATTCTCTGGATACTTTACGCAATTTTTGCTCTCCCGGTATCTGTTTAACCTCCTTCACAACTCTGACTAATGCGCGTAGCGATTTTAGCGGTGCTACTGATAAAAATAAGGATGCTGGAAAATGAATATGAGCACCCTAAATATACGCCTATGAAACAGTACTACAGTTCATTCCACGTCGGAGATGCTGAAACTCAAATATTTAGTGCGGTGGTTGGGAAGCCGCGTTTAATAAAATTTACTCTGTCGTGTCCGAAGGTGTAGGCTGTGCCGTGTAGGGGTAATAAGGCGACTGAAATTCTTATTAGACTCCCCTCCCCCCCCCACTGCTTCATATTCAGAATGAAGGTGTATTCATTCATCTCTGCACTGCTTTATTGCGAATTGCATGAAGGTGGATGGTGGTCCAGAGGAGAAGGGTTCTGCCGAATCTATTGGCGTTCTCAATTTCCAGCATTTGAATTTTTTTTTTAATTTCAGGCAATTTCTACGCAGTTAGACAAGATGTGCCCCTTGCTACGATTTTTGCAGTGCTAACTGTAGAGTCCGCACTTTTAACGCAGTTCGATGCTTTCTGTTGCACAGTTTAGTGGCATTGTCCTGTGAATTAACACTTCTGTATGCTTTCCAAGCTAAACTGGTGTCTACAACCCGACTCTTGCAGATGGGCATTGCGCAATCTTTTTTAATCTTGTCTGATATTCTATATCCTGCCTACACAGGGACGTAAGGAAGGAAGCCGTTTCTGCTTTCGTAGTGAGCTCCTAAACATACACTGCTTACAGCCTCTACTTAGGAAAATCAGTTACATAAGTCACTAAATGTGCTTTGGATAAACAGTTTCTGAAAGGGGAGTAAATCTTTGACTTACGCAAGTATGTGTCATAGGAAGTGAAGTTTCCGAACCTGCTTCGCACAAAAAATTATTATCCCTTGTTTGAAATGTGTCCTCTCATTCTTTATTTGTCCTCGTCTTCAACGTGCTATGTCGCCTGCTCGTAATACTTAAGCTAAAAGCAAGAACTTCATCATGTATTTGATGCGCTTATTACTTGACAATCCAGTAAGTATATTGGGCCAAGAGTTGTACGCGCAAAAACACCGAGCTATTGCTTTTCCGTTCCATCCGTGGTATGAGATTGAGCGTAATAATCTCAAGGGTGCAAAGTGCTTGCGTGCATTTAAGACGGAGTTTCAGAAATAAAAGAAAGCTGCGCGTTCGGAAGCACTGCAACAGGGTTCCCGTACCACTAAAAGCTATTCGCCTAGCGCCATATATCAGAATGAATTATTCATTTCGTTTGAATTACCCTTCCACTGCGGCGAATGAACACCTTTGCTGTATTTTCATGACATACAGGTGTCACTGCCAATGCAAGTACTAGTTCCCTGCTTCTATGTTCCAGCACCAGTATCGATCATGGAAGGCCCAGCACAAGTCGCGCTGGCACGGAGCAAGCAACAGCCATTTTAGAAGACGGCGCCAGGTGAGCCCGCATTTAGAAAAGTTTCATCGCAAAGCTACTCAGAGCGCCAGCGGGGATGGCAACCCATGGAACAACCATGCCTGTACTCAATAATCCTCCCGGCGGAGGGCTTCTTGTTATGCCTGACGGAGGCCCTGCATCAGCAGTTTGGCGTATTCGGCAGGCGGAACTGGCGTTAACATACGTGACAGTTCCAAGAACGCGACTGGACATGGACAGAGTAAAAAGAAAGTTAGGCAGCATGTTGCACTCCTGTTACACGTGAAGGCATACTTTCTGGCTGGTTACCTGCTTACTCAGTCCCCCTTGTGGAATGTATCAAAATAGTGAGGAGCAAGATGTTCACCTAAAAGAAAGCCCTTAAAACGAAACATAGTATGTCTAAGTTTACCTGGGCGGTGTAGCGTTGGCATGCAGGCAGTAAGAAATGTGGTAGAAATTAGTCGGTGCTTCCGCACTACGGCTTGCCTCATAATCAGGTCGAGGTTTTCATGCGTAAAACGGCAGCATTTAGTTTTTATATTTTAACTAGTTTCACCTGCACCATGCGTTTCAGAAGCGAAAAGACGAATATTTTTTTTAGCCGTAAGTTAAGCAGCTTCTGAGCCTGATATAGGGCCGAAAAATAACATGAAATATGTCGAAATGCCAAGTAATGTATTGCGTAATGCTTCGATTTCTTTTTTCCTGGTAAATAAGCCTTCTTTATCGTTAATGATCTCAAAGTACACATTCTTTTAAACTTAGCCTCCCATGGAGAGAATACTGGCGCCTTGGTACACAATGGCTTCTGGCTCCGCTGATCTGTGCTACGGAAATCACGTGAAACGGGATGGGCATGAAAGAGTATTTGCTGTCGGACAAGCGCCTGCAGTCTCCTCTGCCGGTCCTCCCCATCATGCTATGCGATTGATCGCGCACATTGGAGGACATTATTATTGTTTGATTAATTTTATTTTATTATAGTCCTAATATCATGCTATAGGCGTAACAGTTGCCACCTTCCGTTTTAGCCCAAGACCTTACGCATTTCGATCTCATAGTTATCAGTATATTGCCTCGATGCAATACGTCTGTTTCACTGAAGGATTCTGAACGTAAACGTTTCCACACGAGCACTTGTCCTCGTCAGCTGCGACCCCTTCTTTAAACATTGTCTTCGGCTACAATCTTTGTTGTACAACTGTTAATCACCTCAAGTATTACTGTTCATATGAATATCTGTTTTGTGTTTCAGATTTCCTGAGACTTCCAGTGTTGGCGAATGGAACACGCAGTACCGCATGGCTGATGGCGTATCCAGCGTCCCCGGTAGGTGCGGGAAAGTTTTCAGCCGTTAGTATACCACGCCTCGCCTTCAAGCTGTTTGAGGACTGTAGCGTTTCCTATCGATCACTACACATTTAAACGGCATGAATGAATGAATTCTGGGGTTTTACGTGTCAAAACTACGATTTCATTATGATGCACGCCGTAGTGGGGGACGTGCCCTCCATGTTAAACAGCATCGTCGATGGCTCAGGTGTGGTTGAGAAAATGTCGTTCGCCTACCTTTTAGTTTTTCGGTTGATCTAGACGTTTCTTGCTCCCGTTAAGTCATATTATTGCTAATAATTATTTGCCTCATTCAATAGTCGGTGACAACTTAAGAATGGAGTGCAAGCTCCACCCGCAAGACCCAAGCTTAACCGCCTTTAACCTCTGAAAGCCGAGACGGCTGCAATCTGCTCGCACCTTACTGAACTTGCAGCGCTAATGAAAATGTAAAGGTAATCGAAGAAAAAGAGCTCGCCATTTGGAGTTAAATTATTACTTTGCGAGACATCTAATACGGAAATCGCTGATTAAATTTCCCTAGACATTCATGCTTCAACATACCACCAATGGCACAGAAACTTATGTGCGGTGAAAACAGCTGCTTTAACTGCAACGGTGATTGAAGTCGCGGAAGTCAGCGAACCAAATTGGATGGCACATTCATGAAACTTGTGTTTGAGCTTGACTGCTTAGTATAACCGTTTACGCTTGGTTTGTTGCCCACTATAAGCACTTTGTGTTATGTAGGTAAGTCGGTAGGCAGGTAGGATATGTACGTTCTTATCTAGCGTTATTTAAATGAACAGAAAATGACTGCGTCCACGATGACAGAATCACAACCATGGTGTCGGACAGAGCTGCGGGTACTGTAGCCATTAGACCACAATCACACAAAAGAGCGAATGATCTTCTGAAAATCTCCCGCATTCAGTGAGGAAATCATTGATAATGAGCGTCCAATACCAGTGACTCACCGTCATGAACACTTGTAATTGCACTACGCTACTATGTAGCTATTCGTCCCTTAATGCATAATATATTCACTTGTATCAGATGCAGCACCGACGTCTCAAGCCGAGTAAATTATCAAAGGGACATTTCATTATCAAAGCGCGACAAGAAGCGAGGAAACAAACATCGGGTATTTCAATATCAAACAAGCGCTGATTTAGGCAGAAATGACCCGGGAATAAACCAATGAACTCCCAAAACACATGTTTGTCATAGTCGTCCAAACTATCTTGTGTTTTCAAGCATTTGTTGCTTAACCTGTGAGGATCACTTCAGACGCCAGCAGAGCAGTCGGGGTTAATTCATGATTTCTGCGCATTCATATCGCGGAAACGCTCCAGCCTCGTGACTTGTCACACAGTGGTGAATTGGCGTCTGTGCATTCAGGACACACAGACAATACTGAAGACGGAAGCACCGGTTTCCGACTGCCGGTCTACAGCAGCATCAGCAGCAGCGGGTATGGCGCAGTGGCCAGCACGATCCGCGCGGGCATGGAAGAAGCATCAGGCGTATTGGAAAAAGAAGCTCGGTGAGCCAACCTTTTGCATGAAGTTCTTTCAACAGAGCAACTCACTGAGACGACAGCGAATTCTGTGTATGTAGTGTTATGCTTGCACTCACGAACTTTTGAGAGAGAGTGAAGTTCTGACAATTCATATTCAAAGTTTCAACCGCTGTTCACACCCTATGGCGCTGGCGTAAACAGGAAGCTTTAGCTCAGGATTTACTACGTAGGTGCATGGGAAAGGACAAATCAGTTTCCTCGACAACACACTGCACCAGCATTGGTGCAGATTGCGCAATTTAAAAGAAATTCGCTATTAATGTACTTGGAGCAGTTGCGTGTTTGACTGATGTCATATACTTAAGTAAAAATCAGAACATCAAGCATCAGGATTACACCTTTTCAACTCCGCAATAAAAGCAATGTCAGGATTCTATCAACTGCACTTAATAATAAACAGCACAAATAACAATAACAAAATATGTGTGCAAGACAGCACCCTAAAATATGCTATTTTATGGCTAGATACTTTGGCAATCCTTGTTCACGTAGTAACAATCTCACGGAAACTGCAAAAGTATATCAAAGTTGGCCACTGAGCATTCTCCAAGTGAAGCAGCTAATAGGACTTCTGTAGGTATATTTTTCGGCAACTTAAATTCGTGCATTTTATGATTCTGTTCTTTCGAAACTTACCTATTTGAGAATTTTTCCATAGAATAAAACACAAATCAAAATTATGGTTAATTATCGAAATTTAAATATTTAAATCAAATGAAATTATTTTATTGAAATCCCTGCGGAAGACAATAAAGAATTCTGCTCTTAGACCTACGCGGGTTTTCCGAAAACACCACTTTTGCGGTCGTGGCCTGCTACTCACTGGCCCTAATATTTATTTATTTAGCTAGCTGTAAGATGTTTACTACATAATCTAGTCTCCATACTGGCCAAGCTGGCCTGATTAAAAACGACGTGCATGTTAACACCACAAGAGTTGAACCACGCCATAAGGTTGCATGACTCCTGTTAACAACGGTAACAAGAATAGATATAGGTCAACAGATGAACAGCAGATTACCGCAACAATAGCGCACAATGTTCATATAGAGCTTAGTGTAGATATTTCAAAACAGCAACAGACAAGAGAGAAGACGTACTAGGCGCAGGCATCCTTGCTCTGCAGGCTATTTTATGTTTTTGTTCCCTAAACGGTAGAAAAGATGTCACACCAACAATGACTTGACTCAACGCTTGCAGACATAATTAACTGACCGAGAAAAATGCTGTCGGCCATGGACAGAGGTAAGAGAGAAATGCAGGTTATTTGTTTTACATCAACGTTCATTGCAATGAACGTCGTAATGCATATTTGCACAACGAGATGAAGAAGCAAAAAGCTCCATGGCTTCGGCTGGAACGATGTAATGTTGGAATGCGAGTGGAATCTAAATGACTTGATACAAAGACTGCAGAAATATTTTAACCCGGAAATATGTTCTTCCTATTTGATACGCATGCATTGAGCTATGACATATGATATCCAACGGGGAGTCAATCCACCTATTCTTGTCAGGAATAACCCGAATAGTGCGCCTTTGCGGCACGACAGAACAAAGGAGACAACAAAAAAAGAAAGAACGAAACAAAGACAGAGAGAATTGCAGAAAGAACGAAAGGATATTCAGGTATTGCATTAGGTTCAAGCATGTGTGGTTGAAGAGGTCGACCTACTGCGTCATACGTTTATTCACACAGCGGCTCGTTATTTCTTGCAAGAAGGTTGATCCCTCCGATCCCATTCCTTAATGCACTACCACGGGTGCTGCAAGCTTCCGCCTTCACATGTTAGAGAAGGGTATCATGCTGCAGTACTTTTTTTTTTACTCTTCTTAAAAGAAAAGGCGTCCTAAAAACGCGGACGCATTTTAGCTGATGCAAAACAGTAATTTTCCGTGCGAAATGTCTGACTTTCAGGAGTTTTCCCTGAATACTACTTTTGAGCGTGTTGAAGACGCACGTGTATTTTAAATGTCTAGACCGGCTTAGTTTCTTGCCAGGCAATTCCGCTCACCAGCACTTCTTTTATGTAGGCTATGTATGATGCATTATTAGAGCACCGTTTTCTATTGCTTGCTACTCGAACGAAGATGGTTCTCATCTTGAAGTTCACCAACAATCAAAAGCACCAGTGTTCAATTTCTGCCAGTCTATAGACCAGAATAAGTGCTAAGATTAAATGCAGCAAGTTAGCACTTAGTTTCAGCAAGTCGCTTTACCATTAACGCGCGATTTATTTTTTCTACCTGTATGTTGGCCAGCTTTGTTTTTCTCCTCCCGTAACGAGAATCGGCCATCTTGAGCTCCTTTGTACGTCTAGTTGCAGGAATGCTACTGGAACCGGAGGAAGAGAACTGGAAGAGTTGGGCGGTGTCTGTGGCAGTGTTTCCAGTGGACGGGATGCCTTACACAAGTGCCGCCACGAACACACAGGCGACACAGCCAGATTTTGTAAAACACGGGACCAATATTCTGTGAATCAGACAGTTTGTAGAACACAGCCGTAACCGTACTGCCGAAAACCACAAATGCGAAAGCTGCGGTAAACTGTTCCACCGGGCTAATTATCTTGTTCAACATTACCGCACGCACACAGACGAGAGACCCTACAAATGCGAAATATGCCATACATCATTCTCGGACTCGTCGACTCTTCGTAACCACCAGCTCACTCACACTGACGAGAGACCCCAAGTCTTCCATATATGTACTACAGCATTCAAAACCAAAGCAAGTCTCAAGCGTCATCTCAACTTGTATTGTAGATACGGAGCTTTCGTTTGCGATATATGTAATCTATCCTTTTTGGACAACTTAGGTCTCAGTCATCACCGCCAAAGCATGCACGGCGATAAAACACCGTTTGAGAGCACGCATTGTGGATTTCTTGTCGCAGAGAAAGAAACCTTTGATGAACATCTTTATCAGAGTAATAAGTGCTACTTATGTGGAAATTCCTTTGGAGACGACGTTCAACTGATCGCACACCTCGTTACGCATAGGGGTGAGCAGCCGCAATATTCCGACTAGTACGCAGTCGCCCGTGGCTTTCGCATAATAACGCGAGAGTGAGACTGTGCGGGAAAACAACGCTGACATTCTTTCACAGGCGTATGCAACTAATTAAACACATCTTGTGCAGAGGCAAGCTTCTTTTGACATCTGACACAGCTGAGTAAAATGCTGTTCTTAGAATTTACAAGAGGAGACGACGTCGCCAGAATTGTGTCGTTCTTCAATGTCGAAATACAGTGCGGGCCCTGGTCAGCGCTCACTGTCTGAAGAACTATGTTCTTCACAAACAGAGCTGTAGGAAACTCATTTCAAGACAAACCCTGATGGGCTGCGAGTGTCAGTTTTGTGTGACTAGAAGCTTGAAATGTCCGCCGATGATTCTCGACACCTCATTTAGATAACTAAGTGCTTTGTGGAACCTTTTTTTGCAGTGTGCTAGAAAACTGCTTTTAATTAACCATCTCATTGGGGTTTCTGTTGTTTGAATAGAAGAAAACACCTATGATTAGGAACCATTTAAAAAGTAGGGACTTTTATTTTGTAAACTCAAAAGCAATCTCTGCCATCATTTGAGGTTCTTCAGCCAGGTTGCTTTTGATAGACAACACATTTAGGGGCTTTTACGAAAATATACAGCCACATCGTATGCATAGGAAAATATTTCTTGTAATTTTTTTTTTCAATGCAATGAATATTCTGGTTATCTTTGGCTCTTACATGCCTACCAAAAATATTTGTTCACTACCATAAACTAAGCTGATGAGATAGTGAAACTTTTAAATTCAAATGGTTTAGAGCTTCCCTATATGATATGCTCTCCAGATACAAAAGCTTTAGTTATTCTTGTTTTATCCTGGTAGAACCTGTCAGTTTTAAGGGGCAGTTTTTATTCACTCGCAACTCGCACGTTTTGACTCAGCCTGCTCTCTAGTTGAAGCTGTAAAATATTAGTCTGTGACAAACGGATCCGGGCTAGCAATGACATTTTAAGTAAGATACAGCTGTTAGGCGTATTGACATGCGTACTTGTATATCTCTTTACTCTGAACTCGTTTCAACCGCTAACAAATCTTAAGTTACTGCTCAATGCATGACGGGCCTTCATGTATCAGAACATTATCGAACTTTCTCGTGAATTATTTGTGATCTTTTGCAATGAAGTTGCACTCGCGACGCCAATAGAGATGTTTATTCCTAAAGGCGTGCGAGCTCCAACAATGATGGGGCAATCTTAGACGAATCACGTTGGAATAGCCGACGCTGATCAGGCAAAAACCACGTTTCGAACGATCGGCGCATGTGCCCGGTACTATCATTCTGCCCGAGTATAACCTGTTTTGGTAGTTCCGTTACACCAAATAAAAAGTATTTCGTGACTCAAAGTTCTTGCTGCTGTGTTGTTCACCGTTACAACCACGTGATATCTCGTAGAAGGGCTTCGTTGTGACCGTATACACCCTGCAAGCCTTGAATACATTCTGCAAGCTCAATTCACACCAGCAACCACAAACTTACCCCCCCCTCCCTTTCACGGTTACCCTATAGACGCAACAATAATATCGAGGACATTGATGTACATGGCAGATTAAGCACAAGGACGAAGCCAACATCCGGTGCTTCTGGCCGCCCCAGGAGCTCTACATGCAAAGATATCGAATCTAACATAATAGTAAATGGTACAGCGTTGGAGTATCTTCGCAAGGTAGCTTGGAGTTTCACCTGCACGTGAAACAACGGTCTTCTGTCGAGAATGTGCTAATTGTGACGTACAATACATACACGAGACTAGACAAGCACTTCATACAAGACTCCACGGCCATCGCGCAGATACAAAATTTATATGTAGCAGTAGCCAACCACATCGAACGAACATGGCCATACATTCGATGAATCCAGAATCTATATACTACAAACGAATTTCCGTTCAACTTTCTATAGTAAATATGCCGAATCACGTCGCAGCTTAGAATAGCTAAAAGCTGTAACTTAGACAAGAAATTATATCATTAAATGCATGACACGCGCCATGCCACCATCTAACCTCGATTCTTAACCATCACCCATTTGTTCATTTCCATTTCTTCTTTGCTTTTCCTTTACAAATCGATTTCATATTCTGTTCAGCCCCGATTCGCATATACGAACCATTCGAGCTCTTTTCCCATGTACACCTGTCCCTCCCGATTTTTTTGCGATGACTCCAATTTGTTCCCCGGTTTTTGTTTATTTTTTACATTTTCGCTCTTTCTTTTCATCTTTCCTTTCTTAATTTTTCAGACTCGCGGACACATTCCAAAGTTCCAGACACATCGACCACACAGGGTCATGCCAACTATGTATACCGCCGCGACAACGCCTATACGGAAGTAGTGAAGCTAACGTCCTATGAATAACCAAGCCGCTACCTTCCAAATGCCGCGTCCGTTTCCGCCAGAATCTGTGTCGTCATCTTGACACCATAAAAATTACCCAACGCACTGCTGCAATATCGTGACAGATTGTGCCTGCAATGTGCTTCCTTACGCAAAAAAAACAGACGTGATTGCCGCCATGAAATAATGAATAAATGAAAAACTTTATTTAGTTAGCTTTTCCAGCGCATGCGCTGAGTGGAAGTATCTAAGAGCAAGCAAACAAATGAAAAATAGAAAGGGACGTCACAACCGAAAATATCAGTGCCGTCAATATGTCATGCTGCTTGGAGCGACTGTTTGTATTCCTTAAGCGTTGGAGGTTTCAACCGCTACGCCAGTGGTTACTTTTCTTTTGAGGCTGAGGCGAGCTTGGAATACGCCTCAGCTGAAGCGCCAGCGGATCATTAAACTATGAGAGTGGTGTATGTCTTAATGTGAACATAATCAGGCTGTTAGTGGCGGCAATTGCTCCAATCGGTTACTTAGGAAGGTGAGCGAATGGGATGGAAATTAATGGCAGTGTCACAGAGGTTTCAAAATCAATTTCACTTTTATTCGTCTAGAACAATGAAACCAATACAAATGACCAAACAAAACATATTTCAATGAATGAAAAGTATTACGGCCACACACAGGTCCTAATGTATAGCAACGTATGCGAAATATTTTCAAAGAATTGTTCCCTATTCCGTGCGACACCATTCATATCCATATCCCACAGTTATCGGACAAAAAAAAACATTGCTTGGAAAACATTCCACTTACAAATTTTGCTGCACTTAGGACATTCTGTGCCTGCGTTACTGAGAGTTAACGAACATAACGCTAAGTTTCTTCGGGGAGCGCTCACCGTTTATCGTAACGACGAGACATAGCGCGTCGGATGCGGCAGCGCGAGCTTCCGCGCTAATAGAAAGGCTCCACTTAACACCTTTCGCCAATGAATGCCGTCCGTTAGGTCACGCAAAATTTAAAGTGAAGCGCTCGGCACACTTTGAACAAACACGCAAGGAAATGCAAGAAAAACTTGAGCGAAAGCGCCGCGTTCAAGTGAGCAACACCCTTCAGCACGACGTAATAGCTGCCTTGCGCAGTCATGTCAAGTATTGCGCCAAAATAACGGGTTGATAGGTATCAACAACAAAACTGATAAATTGCGAAATAGAAAGGAATTACCAGTTCTTTTAGTACAGAAAAATTATTTGAAACGGAATATTTACTCCTAGGACAGCGTGATTAAAATTTTTGAACTTTTTTCACATAGGTTTTCTAGTTTCAACGTTTGCCCCCCCCCCCCCCTCCCTCCGTCCCCTTGTGGCACTTCAATCGTGCGCCACTAGCCGATATTGCTGGCGATAGGTTTTGGCACGCTCCTTCTTCCAAGCTTCGCGACCTATTTAGATGGACCTTGAGAGCCCAGCAAAAACTGGCTCGGCTGCTGACTCGGCTTGTTTCTGTTTCCAGCTCCTTCCTCAAGTGGCATCATATTTCCAACGTGATAAGTGCTCACGCTTCGGTCGTTGTGTTCCATATCTGATTAGAGGTTCTGCAACACAAATCTATATATTTCGGAGCGGGCAGCAGAATATTTATTTTAACGACTACAGCGCTCGTCGTGGTGAGCATGAAACTCAATTTACGACTGTGGGGCAATCACTGAGCGGGACGTGAAACTGTCCGCAGTGCGCGAGGCCCGACTGAGCTACGGCTACGCACGACGCATGCGCGTTCGTCAGCGAATAATCGCGGACAGTGCGAAGGACTTTCAGCTCTGTATTGCTATGGGGCGAAAACGCGGCACTGCAATTTATGGATAACAGAACAAAGCGAGCGCAACTCGCCATGCGATAAGAACTACTTCATTTGAACAGAGACTAAGAGTCAGCAGAATTGTCGCATCTGGTAATCGTACGCTTGTTAGGGCTAAATTAATTTCTATACCTCCTACACCTTTACGAATTCTTACACGAGCAACAATTTCTCCCTTGCAAGCAGGGCGTTTCAATTTGAGAAGAAAGGGCATGAAATAATCATACAGTCACATGAATGCTTTTCTTTTTTTTTGGAAGTGAGGGTTACTTCGGTTAGATGATTTGGCGGAAATAATGCAAGGGTTATCGGGGTGCCCCTGTTATCATTCAAACATTTGCGCTTTGGCGTCAAGCTAGTGGCGCCCTCTATTGCCTCGTTTTTACAAGATTGCGGTGTTATTTTATTCTGAATCCCGAAGTGCCAAAAGCGTTATTTGCGTTCGTTTTGGGCCCTGAGACCACATGCGCGGGGATTCAGCATCGCATAGCGGCGAATGCACACCAGTCCGCTAAAGCACCGAAGCACAAGGCATGGCTGAAGAAAGAAGCAACGAATACACACCTCCTGTGTTTAGCTTCAGGGACCAAGCAGCTCCAAGTATCAGCCGTGATGATACCCAGCGCGCTTCGTCTACTCTCGGTACCTACACAACGTGAGCTTTACAGTTTGTAAAATTTTGATTGAATACTGTTGCCCGCAGACAGGACCCACAATATGTACTTTAACAGTTATGCATTTGTTCGCAGCTCAAACGTGTCTTTGTTGACAGCCACTTTGAGCTCTTAAAGCGGTGACTTTCATAGATATATAAACGCGTCGATGCACGGGCGGTAACAAAATATTGTGAAGTTCAGCGCAAAGTCGGCTGTTTAGCGCTCAGGATAAGAATTGTCACAATGTTTCTTAGCGAAGAAAATATTTTTCGTTTATGTATGCTTATTGCACTGCACACACCTCACCGATGGCTGGAGCAGCCTCCAATTCTTCCATGGAGAAAGGTTCGTCCGTTGTCGAAATTTGCGTTAAGGGAACTTCGTACAATTAAAGATGCTTTCGTAGCACTTTGTCGCCTGCAATTTCCTCACAAAATTCTTCTCCAGCATTCACTTCTCGACAGCCTTGGTGGAGAGCCTGTGCCTTAATGTGGTTGCGTTGCCGAGGACAAGTGCGAAATCTCTGTGGATTTCGCCTTACACGAGACAGTGCTTTGCGGGGGTCCAACCAGTTAAGAGTGATTTCCATTGTTCGTTGTCTAATTTGTCCAAGTCACAATGTATTTTCTTCTGCATCCACCTGACATCCCTCAGGTCTAGAATCGACTTTGTGCCTCTATATCACTTCCCAGCGTGGCGACGTGCTGCACGAAGCCTACGCTTGAAATAAGATCTAATCAATACATTGTTGCACGAAAAGGAAAATAAAGACTTAGGAGAGGAGCATGAAACGACAGGTCGGGCGCTGAGTGTCGTGAGAGCGGTCGGGGGTCGTTCCTTACTCTCCCTCATAAGTCTTTATTTTCCTTTTTGGCGCAACAATGTATTTATGAGATGTAAGCTAGCTCGCCCAGCAGTAAGTTCTGCTCCAAGTACGGCTTCGCGAGTGCCGTACTTGGAGCTCTTAACTCTACATGTAGCGAGTGCGAAAAAATGTTTACGACAGTTACGCCATCCCTGGAAAGAACTCCGAATGTGCCGCTGGATTCCTGACCTGGCATCTGCTCTTCATTCGCATCTTATGACAAGCCTGAACAAAGAATACGTGCATTCACGTGCCAGGCGTGTAGCAGCAGCTATAGAACACCAATCACAAGCCACCTAGGCTTCGTGGCTACAGCCGGGCGCAAGGCACCTTCCAATATTTCCATACACAAAAAAAATAAAAGGTGCATAGTGTAGAGGCCATTGCTCTTAATTCGATGGTCTGAATGCACTCAAGCTGTCGATAGTTAGCACGTGTTCACGGAGTCAACAGACAAAAAAAAAACGCCATGTCAAACGCGCCCGCTGGCCACGCAAGGGTAAAAGAACAGCTCATTAACACCAACATCCAGAACTGACGACCACCTTACCCTCGACCGCAGCGCCCCCTCACAGACCGGGGACAAACTGCGTCCGCTTTGAGAGGTTGAGTTCTGGAAATGAAATTGTTTGCGTTATATACATTGCCGAATTATTTCGCGTGCACCAATTTTCCCCTGGAAGCCGTCGCACTTCACTTAGAGAAGAAAAAGTAAAACATTACAGTAACTTTAGCATACGGTACAGAGAATGAAGGCGAAAGCCTGTGCGCTCGCAAGAAATTCCTTAAATTACTTTAACTTCACGAAGGACTGCGGGAACCGCAAACCTTTGGGAGAGGCTTTCATGCTTCTTTGAGGGAAAAGAGGGCTGATGATCATGATGAAAACGCCTGCGATAGTTCCATGGAAAGCGGTTTGCAGTGCGTTGTTACTTTCCATTATACCTGGCTTTCTCTTAACTCGTTTTTCTCTAGTCCTCTTTTTCGGTGGCTTAGGCATCGCGACTGTTTCTGCGTGCTTCAAGGCACGCTAGAACGGCCGTGGCAAGTCTATGAATATCATTGGGAGACACACGTTTGTTCCCTGAATGATTTTTAGCGCTTTATTCGACGAAGGTAGCTACATGGGCTTTTACATATTCTTTTAGCACAGAATCAGAGGGACACGGAAAGCCAAATTAGGCAAACAGACAGCGCTAACTTTCAACGACAGATGCATTTCCAGTTCACGCAGACGTACTGATACTCCTCAAAACGTCATTAGACACGTACGTGTACGTTGCTCGCCAGGCACGAACAAAACCGGAGAAACCGCACGCACACACTTTTGTGGCCACACTGCTTATTTAGAAGGGTGTCCGTTCAACGCGAACAAAGGTGATCGAACTCGTTTCTTTTTTGTTGGTGAAGAAATATTGGCGCATGCACTTGCATTTTGATGCCATAACGCAGGACGGTCAAATTTTCGACCCATGACCAATGAAAGGCTTTCCCCTTAAAAAATACATTTCATTTCAACGGTTTTTAACTGGGAGAGGGGGTTACACTGTTTTGATCATTTGGTGGCAAGACAGCGCGATTTATTAGAATGCCTCTGCTACCGTTAAAAGATGAGCATTTTAGCGTCGAGAAGATAGTGGCGCCACTCTATCGTCTTGTTATGTCACATGAGCTCTACGGCTGTCTTCTAGCTTCCAAAGAGCCAATCGTTTCGTTTGTTCCCTTTACTCATCGGCCGTAAGTTCGCATGCGCTGCGATTCCACGTGCTTCTCTCACGAAACAGAGGCTAGTGCTCCGAAGACGCCGAAGCAGCCATGGCTGAAGAAAGTAACAATGGACACACGCCTCCTGCGTTTACCTTCCGCGAAGAAGTAACTCCGAACACAATCCAGGAATTCTTCGAGGGCGCTTCGGGCACTCCCTACTGTAGCACTACGTGAGTCTTGCCGCATGTAAAAATTCTCGACGAATATTGTTCCCGTAGGTATTTCCCAGAACGCAGGCGTTGATAGCTATGGATTTGTTCTTACTTCAAGGCAGGCCTTTGACTGACAACTTCAGCCTGCATACCTGGGCGACATTCTTAGCTTTTTTCGCACGTCGATGCGCGGGTGATGCCAAAATATCGTCAAGGTAAGCACAGCTGCGGCTGTTTGTCGTTAAAATCCAAAGGAATGTCACTGCGGCAAGCAAGTGCTTGCATCGAAGAACATGTTTGTCGCTCGTGTTTGGTCACCGCGTCGCATACCTGTTCCGGTGGCCCAGTGGCTGCGGCATTGCGCTGCCGAATTCGAGGTCACCCTTGTTCCTGGAGCAACGGCCTATCATTGCTGATGGTGAAATGCAAAAACACACACGGGTCTACGTGCCAGTTACAGAAACCCAGGCAGTGAAGCGAAATTTCATTCGTGTCAGGCTTTTCGAATGCTGCTCACCGTGACATTTCGAAGGCATATTTTTCCAATGGTCTCCTTTGAGGTAAATGAACGTCCTCAAAAAACGTGCGCAAGAAATCGGTAGGCGGGAGCCGCGCAGCTAGCAAAACCGAAGCAAATCAGGTACGTCCGACGTACCTTTAGACTCAGGGATTCGCGTACACACGACGTACCTTTCGACACAGCGATCACCACATGGCCCGTCAGTGCCCACTGCTTCACCTGACTGGCCGCCCTGGCAGCCAGCGTGGGAGCGTAAACAAACTAGCGTATGGGCATGGCCAGCGCACCACCACAATCCGCCATTCCGGCACTATAGAGACAATCGCATACAAAGCGAGCAAATACACTACTTCTCTGTAGTAGGGCGGGCGATTCCTGAAATGCCATCGCGTACTGGGTGACTGTCTCGGACGACTGATTCGCCCTCTTTACGAGAGCTTCTTTTACGCATAACCTAAAAACTCTCGTGCACCGTTCACTCGTGCTGCACATCGCGCGGCTGTCAGCTCGGTGATGTCTCTTTCTTTTAGAGCTGAAGGGAAACTTATAAGTATATTTGAGTTCTATATCAGGTTTTAAAGAGTAAGCTTCGGCAACTTTTTTCTGCTACAGTAAAGAAATCGCCAGTAAGAATGATTTTCGGTATACAACTGCAGAAGCCCGTTACTTCATTTGCGTTTACTTTTTTCTGAGGCTTATGTCTGCAATTGCGGCTTGTTCATGCCCCACAGCTCAACTTAATTTTTCGGAGAGGCAGCTGTGGAGGAAACTCGAAAGAACACATTTTTGACCTAATGCAGGGATATGGGCTTGTTGGTGTGATATTGTGAGGCTTATAGCGCCTGAAAAGACAAAAACAAAAGCAATACCTGACACACACACGTAACGTCTTCCTTTCAACCTTGCCTTTTCACGCGCTATAAGCCTCACATTTTTCTCACGTATCCTCAATTTCAACTGACTGCGTACTTCTCTTTTCAAGCGCTCAAAATGAGTCTTCCCTAAGAGGCAACTATCGGTTCACTGTTATTCTGTGGAAGCAATGTTGCTCGTAATTTTAATTATTTATAAGATTGATTCCTCATGGCGCGGATCACGATTTGTATTGAAATTGCTTTGAAAATCCTTATACCACCGCGGCGATTGCGAATCCAATCAGCCGCGGAAGGAGCATCTCTTTTTATTACAACCCTGCTTTGAATCAAAGCACGCAAGAAGTTCATGCACCCTCTTCTTTTGAGCCTCACCCTATTTCATAGAACCATTAGACAAAAATTTTCCGGTTTGCCTATTCGAAAATTATCATTGGGATTCTCCTCCATGAGTTATTGGCTCCACGACAACTTGAAAACCGAACACGTATAGCCAACTACAAAACACTAATCAGAATCGTTGTAAGTGAACAAAAACATAAGTTCTAAACTAATCTAAACTAAACTTTATTTGCATGTTCATGCAAGTCAGAGACGTATTCACTACGATCGATGATCGCTCCCCAATCCACGTATTACACAGGGTTCCCCTTGTGCCAGCCAGAAGTGAGCATAGGGATAAATTAAACATTACATGTATCCCCTTCGTTAACAAAATAGCAGTTGGCTTCTTACAAATTGTTCTTTCACAAAACTTTCTGCAGATATTTCCTTCCTTATCTGTAAGCAAAGAGCCTGATACTTATACATATGTCCAATTCTAGGATTTGGGATGACTCCTTCGAAGATCTGTGGAACGCGATGAACAGCCACAACAATGCCACGGACGTCACTGGTATGTACGGCATGGCCGTCGACTATCAATACCACTTGCGAAGACCCTTGACAACCCTCAAAGGAAAGAACATTTACATAGGACACAACAGCGGTGCATTTACTGCACAAAAGGACACAATTTTCGCGCGTCACCGTGTCGGTTACCGTATGAACAGCCCTAATGCGAATTCACAGGACAGCTGATTGGGAAAATTGATGCCCTAAAGTCATACAGCGTGAAAGCCATACTTGGACGACACAACTGACAAGGACATAGTTTACAAATTTCTAGTTTTGCCCCCCCCCACCCCCAAAAAGATATCACAGCTCTATAACACTGCATGTGCTAGAGCACCTAAGGTGGCCAATACTGGTTCATGAATTACTAACTTACAGAACTTTCGTATGTTTGCGCGCGCTTTGCAAGTCCTACCCACAACATAGTATTAACTTGCAGAGCGCTGCATATGTAATTTCCACCATTTTGGGTATATTATCAGATCCTGTTTCTAAAACTGTCTTATCCTTTTATCGCTCAATTAGATGTGAAAGCTTGATATTGCTCACCTTCTAGAAATTCTTCAATATTGAAAAAATATTTATACAAACATTCGCAGCCAAAACAAAACTTCGTTTACTCCAGTCACAACATTCGAACATTTTCCTTTAAGTGCAACCGACCTCAGCAAATTTAGTGCAATGGTTAGTGCGTATTTAGAATGTCCTTAGACAATCTCCCGAGCTAAAGTTTAGCTTTCTGCGCTACTACGGAGCTTTACTATAAGGAGAACGCGGCCTTTATGTTTACGGCAAGTTAGGTTAGTGCAAAAACTTGCTTACAGAATTTTTGCATATTTTCTATCGACACCTTAGTAAAACCTGAAATATGCTTATTGCTGGAAATGTAGAGCCAAGATTTCACTCCGATTAGGCACATAAAAATTTGCAGGACGCTTTAGCTTTGCCTTTAAGAGTGGAACGCAGTACCATTCAAAGATCCCTGGCCGCTTATCGCGCTTCGCGGTAACTGCAGCTTATGTAAGAGTAACGTTTACCGGGAAACGCTGCCGGCAACCGCTATGCACGAAAGCGAGCTTTCTGACAGAAACGCGGCTTGTGGCATGGGCTGCCGATTCTCGGTGGCGAGCGCCATCTGGATGGTTTTGCACGGAGCAGGCCACGCCACTCTAGGAGTGGTAGAAACGCTGTGAAATGGCTTTGTCTTTGAGTTCCCGCGTAAAAGAATGTTTTCTCGTACATGCAAATTACAGTCCGATGCTATCATGTCTGTAGGTTGTGTTAAGTCGTACTTTACGGTGTTTCTGACGCATTTTACTTAAACTCATTTATTTCAGTAATGCATTTGCGCCACATGGATGACCTGCGTATATCGGTATGCGTGATTCGGAATTATTTTTTGCTCGCAAAATGGTCAAC
The DNA here is from genome assembly GCF_023375885.2 of Dermacentor andersoni. Classification (NCBI taxonomy): domain Eukaryota; kingdom Metazoa; phylum Arthropoda; class Arachnida; order Ixodida; family Ixodidae; genus Dermacentor; species Dermacentor andersoni. Next base: position 70,799,655 of record NC_092824.1, on the reverse strand, counting down.
GCCTGCGCCGGACGCAGACAGCAAAATTTCTGCGACGCGAGGCCCGTAACGTTGTCACGTTAGAAATGCGTACTGTTGTCCTTAGTATGGAACCCTATCGTGTTTTATTCTAGTGTAATAAATACAGCAGATATTTTTGGGGAAATCCAACGTTGCATAATTTCCGTCACGCACGTCTCTTTCGTCACATGTATCGAAGGCATATTTACAGAAAGAGCACCGCATACGGAAGCACTGAAGTCAGGTTACCCTATCACTAAACCTCAGGTAAATCTTCGTGGGTTCTTTTTCAGCCCGAGATATTGACGCTCGCTGAATGACCCTTGCACAGTGACGAGCTAACACCTCTGTTATTCTCTCAGGCCATACACATGTCACTGAAAGCGGAATCACCAGTTCCCCGCCTATGGTGTCCAGCAGCAGCATCAATCACGCACAGCCCAGTACAAGTCGCGCTGGCTTGGAGGAAGCATCGACCATTCCAGAAAACATTGCTAGGTGAGCCCCATGTTCGGAAAATTTTTTTTGCATAAAGCAAATCACAGACGGTGCGTAATGCTGCCCGTGGTGCAACTATGCCTCCACTGTCGAATTTTTCCTATGGAGGAGAGCTCTGATGCGTGAAACGCGCACAATATCAACCGTTATTCTAAACACGGGGTATGGTGGAGGTAGTGCTAACATGCTTGTCATGCTCAGTACTCTTGCAATTTTGTCAAATGCATACGTACTACGCCATATTCGTTTGCATAGATAGTAAACAGAAAGGCGTCCGTTTGAAGACAAAATTAAATTAAATTATGGGGCTTAGGTGCCAAAACCACTTTCGGAATATGAGGCACGCCGTAGTGGACGACTCCGGAAATTTCGATCACCTGGGGTTCTTTAACCTGCGTCTAAATCTAAGTATATGGGTGTTTTCGCATTTCGTCCCCATCTGAATCCGGCCACTGAGCAACCACGGCGGGCCCCTAAAGCATTCGAACAATGCAGTGACAGGCCATATTGCTTAAATGACGTTCATATCAGAGTGCAGCGATAATTCTTAGACTTTCTATGATATTACTATATACCACATGCTCAAATACTGTACCACTTTATTGTGACTTTCGCTTACCAAGGTAACCTATGATCCTGGAGGCATGATGACTGTATGACGCTAACCCAATGATGTAATAAGAAGGAATGATATTACTAGGTCGTCTGTTCGAATTCCGGCTACGGTGGCCGCATTTGGATGGGGCGAAATGCGAAAACACCCGTGTAGTCAGATTTAGGTGCACGTTAAAGAACCCCAGGTGGTGAAAATTTTCGGAGTCCCCCATTACGGCCTGCATCATAATCAGGTCGGGGTTTTGGCCCGTAAGTCTTCATAACATAAATTTAATTTTAAGGAATGATATTGATGTAATGGAAAAGTCGTACAATGGCGGCGGCATCATGGCAATTACAGGCGCATTCTTGAGTCATGATGATGGTATAACAAGGACTACGGGACGACGACGGTAAAGCAACCATATGAAAGAGCGATAGTGGCGACGACCGAACCGCATAGGTGGCGTGATGATTATACCGTAATGACAACGAATGCATGATTGCGTCCTTGTGACGACGACGCAATGACAACGATGGCATGACAACGACGGCATAATCCCGAGCCGATGGCGACAGCATAACTGCGGCCGAATAACGAACAAAAATGACGTCGATACATCGACCAGGGTGGTGCGACGGCATGACGACAATGGGATTACGACGCTGATGTGATGATTGCGGCGGCTGCTGTGAATCGCGCCCACGCGTCACCCACGCGCTGCCTCTCACGATCTCCCATTTAGCGAGGCAGTCGCGCCCCACTTGGCTCCGTTTGCAACGCGCCGCGCGAGACACTGTCCGCGCCAGCCAATATATCGTGAAATGAAAACACGTATGCAGCTGTACTCAAATTAGGCATTCGGAAGTATCATAATAGTCGGTGCAATTTTTTTGTAAGATAAAGAGTTTAGGTTTTTGTTTGTTATTCTACCCCAGACAAGTAACCAGTGCTCTTAGTCGAATTAGGGTCGACATTGATCGTGCGAAGAATTCTGGTTAAAGGTTAATTTATATGTATTTCCTGAGTAAAAATTTCCATTTTCTTTACAAAATGATAAATATTTACATAATTTTATCGATTTACATAATGTGGTTTATTTACCTCATTTTACTTATTAAGTACATATTGGGATATAGACACCAGAAAAGCCAGTAGAGTTAAGACTTGCAAAGTAACATCACGTGTGTTTAATCGTCGCACATATTTGGCTGAGTCGCGTCAACAAAAGTAACAGAATAAATGCGACTACAGAAACCCAATTCCGAAACAGCGCCAGGGCGCACACAGAGAAAAGAAACAACGGGACGGCGCGCTGCCTCTCAAGGGCAGATTTACAATTATGTTGCCACATAAACTCGCCCAACAGTTTCTACTGTTCCTATACTAATGTACAACACATAGAAGGTAGAATTATTAGCTGGAAATGTTCATTATTTTAATCAAGCAAAACAAGTATGTGCCACAAAAGCAAAATAAATAAAGGAAAATACAGGTTATCTGTTACAGTAAAGCAGATTACAATCAGTGTTGAAATGTAGATTTGAAGACTGAGATTGAAGAACCAGAAAAATGCATTGTCGGCATATTTCATCCACTATGCGTTTAAACATGAACGTACTTGTATTTAACCTATTAGCGCACGCGTTGTATGATCCAATAGGTTATGCGCATGTAGCTAGTTTCTTGTGCTGTGCGGGGGCGATAAATTGTACGCATGTGTGTCAGTGTTAACCAACTTGCTACAAAGATAGCAGAGACATTAAAGTCCGGTAAATTAAACATCAGGCAGGTGGAGCAAAAGCCACAGGTTAGTTTAACACGACTGCTTGTCCGCTTGCATGTTGCCTATGGGTGACCAATGTATTTTAAAGAGAAAACAAACTGTTCGGCAAGCTCACCATTTTCCCACTCGGTGTAGTTTGCCCAATGATGCCATTTCTGGTATTGCTTTTAAGGGTTCTCTTACCCCTTAAATTTAGGTAACAGGGCTCCGAATCGTTTAAAAAAAAGAAACCTATGGCGACTTTATAAAACAGCGATAAAAAAGTGGAAAGTCAAAATCAGCTGCGGTACTCTTTACCATTTATGAACAATTGCAGTAGTACGTCGCGTTTCAGCTACGCTCATGCTATACAGTACATATTTAAGGCGGAAAGCCTTAGATCTCTGTTTCAAGGTCACGTTGTGATTGCACAGAAAATCGGAGTGCTCCTATCACTGCTGGCTCGTTCGTCGTCGTCATCTTTCACATCGTTGCCGCATCGACGCCGCTCATCATGCCAAATAAGACAGTCAATTATTGTAAAGTCAATTAAGGCACTCGAACTCAAGAACTTTGATAGGAGTCGAACCCATGACATTTGGTGTTAATTAGAGCGAATATGACTAAGGCACAGTTAATTACGGTAGCCTAATTAGGGCGCTCGAACCCATGACCTTTATTGGGAAAAGGAGTAATAAGATACAAGCATGCGCTCGAACAAAAATGTCGAGTAATTCGATGGCTCTCTCTTCAGCGCGCCGACATTAACCTCCACCATCTATGGCGCATGCTAAAGTGACTGTCATTTTTTTTTCATGCTGTTCTCACAATAAACTTGATCCTTCAATAAATTCTCAGATAAGCAGCTGCGACTGGCATAGCAGAAGCAAACTTAGCATTTTTGCAAAGAAATATTTATGAACTCCATCTTCCTTGATCCGCAATTCCTTCACACTCATCCTCTCATTCTGAACTGTTCAAATTGGAACTTGGCTATGAGACAAATATCGGTTTTGTATTAAGAGCAAGCAACTTAAGCCCATAACTTCAAACACTACCAAAAATGCGATATATTTCTCACAGCTCCGGGATACACCAGTCATGAATGTGATTAGCGCAAAATTACTACATTCTCCACGGCGGTGCCGAATCACAACATGCGGGTACAAAGGGACATTTTTCTATCACGAGCCCTGCTTTGCATCAGCATTGCAGAAAACATCCACACATTGCCTTCTTTATGCCCCAACCTGTTTTATTATTATTGCATAAAAAAAATTCCCATGGAGTAAAATATTTTATTCCGGGATTGTTAGCATTCTGTCACTGTGGCAAGTGGAGCCCGCATGTTATATAGGAAACTACAGACGGAGACACCGCGCCCATTGTGAGTAATTTAACCATTAATCTGACAGTGTTCGTGCAAGCCAAGGTAGGGGCCGTTTCTACTATGGTGGATGAGCGCCCTGCACCAGATGTTGCCCCGTGTGCCGTTTGTGCAATGCCAGCCAGCGCAGTGAGCCTTTAGTGAGTGCGAAACATTTCAAGTAGCCCGTTTACTAAACAGCACTTTACCTTTCTTGAACTTTGTTTTATGAAAATGAAATTTCAACTTTTTCGCCACAGCTGTAAGTGTCTAACACCAGCGCCTTTAATTATTGCAGCATTTCTGACGACGTCTGGCTTTACCAATGGAACACTCAGCAGAGGCCAATTACCGACGGGACTTACAACGTCGACGGTACGTAGGCGACGGTCACTGGCCTTTACAACATACATGGAGGATAGCTCCAACATGTTGCGAGGCAGAACTCTACTTATTGCGTATAAAGAGGCACGTTACCAGCGGCACCAACACTGTTTCCGCATGAGCCACTTCATCAATGTCCATTGCATGAAATGTGTGTCCCCTTTCCCTCACCCTCAGTGTAGGGTGGCAAACGGGCTGCTCGTCTGGTTGACCTCCCTGTCTTTCCTGTCCTTCCTCTCTCTCTCTGTCTGCGCTGATGAGAATACATGCAAATTGCTATGACATCGTGCAGTTCAAGATTTTTAACGAATTTGTACTTATATGACTCAATTGCGGATGCACACGCCTAGATGGTCACGTCAGAATGCGAGACTAGGTTCGATGCCGTGATCAATTGACTCGCAACTGGAACCAGTGCGTGCCAATTGGTCTAATTTTGTTTAGCAAGCATAATCTCAGTGGGTCCGTTGCGCTACCACTAGGTACTTTTTTCTTTGAACCGATGAAACTTAGAAGAGAAAATGTTTTGATACCATCGCAGCGTGTGATTTGAAATTAGGGCGCCGTCTGTCTATACCGGAGGGTTGTAACGGTGCTGTGACGTTTTCGGCACAGCGTGAGAATTGTTCACGTGCAGCATGTTACGAGCAGCCGACATATCCCACTGCATACAAGTTAGTTTACAATTTGGGCAATAACCCAAATCAATATATACTGAAACTGTTATTTTACACCCATAAAGAAAGCAACAAATGCAAAGTAAACATTAAAATTTAGTGAAAACGTAACTCAATGAGACAAAATTATTAGCTAATTCTTTCGCTCTGTTAGCATGTATCTGTCACAAGTATCCCCACCATATGCTTCTGAAGATTTAATGAGCTTTAATCGCATTGATAGATTAGGAATCACAGTACACAACGATTTCCAATAAGTGGGGCACCACCTGAAGTTCATACCGCTCTGTTAATACAAAAGTCTATACCTTGCTGGTATAACGGCCTTCCAAACTGAATGCCCTGTTTTGTAAGCTGATTAGCATTCTATGAATATGTCAAGCATTTTTCGTTCTGCCGGTAACTGTGCATCCTATTTCATAACACTGACTGATGCACGTTGAGAGTTTAATGGCATGACTAGCAAAAGTGACTATGCTCGGCTTTAAAAATGAACTCCATAAATTATGCCTAATCAATCGCACTTAGTTCATTGGAAGTCAAAGATAATGCAACTCAAATCTTTAGCTATCTGGTTGGGAATTTGTGGTAATTGCTTTTGTGACGTACGAAGGCGTAGACTCTATGCTATTGGGTGTAATAATGTGATTATCATTCTTAGTCAGTTTTCTCCAAATCAGATTGTATATAAAGATGCATTCAGCAATATGGTGTGCCCTCCATTCTTTTGTAGGGAACCTGCTCGCATCCTGACAAGGGTTCTGCCATATTCTCGCCTTTAAATCTCTCCCGTTTTCCTTTTTTTCAATGCCATGCAATTTCTGCGCAAATGGGGAACATGCAGTGCTAGGTACAATTCTTGCAGCGCTATCCGCACATCCCACACATTTAGAGTAATTTGACGCTTTCCGTTGCACCATTTAATGGCATTGCACCGTGAATTAAGACTTCCATATTTCTTTCCAAGCTAATCTTCTGTCTGCAACACGAATCTTCGATAATCGCATTGACCAATCATTTAGAAACTTCTCCTATAGTCTGTTGATGGCATACACCAAAACATGGCGACGACAACCCCTTTCGGTTTCTTAATGAGTTGCTAAATATGCATTGCTTACCACTTGAGCATCGGAAATTCAGCCGCAGGAGTGGCCAAATGGGGTTCGAATAACCAGTTTCTGAAAGGCGAGTACGTCGTTGGCTAACACATGTATGTGTCATAGGAGTTCAAGAATCTCTGATCAGGCTTAAAACACAAAATTATAATCCCTCGGTAGAAATGCGCCCTCTCAATTTTTCTTTGTCCTCCTCTGTAACGTGCTACGTGTAGTGCTCGTAATAGTTCAGCTAAAGGAATGAACTCCACGACGTATCTAATGCGCATATAACTAGATAACCCAGCAAATATAGTGGGTCACGGGTTGCACGCACAAGAAATCAACATGTCCTATTTTCCTTCGAACACTCTCCTATTGTGTCCGCGATATGAGATAGAGCGTAATAATCTTCAGAAGAATTAAGGTCGTCCTCGGTATCCCCCATCGCCACGAAGTTCTTGCGTAGATTCAAGAAATAGTTGCAGAAAGGAAAAGCATCGACTCCGGTATCACTGCAGTAGGGTTCCCCCACGACTAAAACTTCTTGCATCGCGCGATCTATAATAATCAAGTATTCATTTCCTATGAATTGCCCTCGCAAAAGGGAGGACTGAAGACCTTTCCTGTACTTTTGTACCGTACAGGTGCCACTGACAATGGTAGCACAAGCTACCAGCACCTGGGATCCAGCAGCAGCCTTGATAACGCAACGCCCAGCACAAGCCGCACAGGCATGGAGCAAGCATCAGCCATTATTGAAGGCGGCGCCAGGTGAGCCCACATTTAGAAAAGTTTAATTCCAAAGAAACTCAGAGACAACAGCGATGGCTACCCGGGGAACAATCATGCCTGTACTCACTAATTCCTCCCGGAAAAGGCTAGCTCTCATGCCTGAACCAGGCGCTGCATCAGCAGGTTTGAGCGTTCGGGAGGCGGAGCTGGTCATGCCATACGTAATACTTGCAAGAACACGACTAGACACGGAGAGAGTAAAACAAAAAAAAAACAGACTGGATGTTGCACTCCCGTTACACGTGAAGGCACGCTTTCAGGATGGTTACCTTGGTTACTCACCCCCTTGTATGAACGAACATATGAACATAGTGAGGAGCGAGATGTTCATTTAAAAGAAAGCGCGTACAATGAAACAGAGGATGGCTAAGTCTACATAGGCAATGTAGCGTAGGTGCGCTGGTAGTAAGCAAAGCAGTCGAAATTAATCCGTGCTCCCACACTACAGCCTGCAACATAATGAGATCGTGGTTTCGGTGCATAAAACCCCAGACTTCAGTTTTTAAAGTTTTGATATTTTTACCTTCACCAAACGTTTCAAAGGCCATAAGAAAAAAGTTATTAGGTAGCCGTAATTGAAGCAGTTGCTGAGCCGAATATATCTCAGTAAGAAAACACGAAATATGTAAGATGTCCAGGAAAGTACTGCGTAATCCTACCATTTCTTTTTTCGGGTAATTAAGCACTCCTTATCGTCGATGATATCAAAGTACAGGTTCCTTTAAATTTAGCCTGCCATACTTCCGCACGTCATTGAGGGGGCGTTCTCAACTTGATCGATACGTAGCTATGATACGTCAACCGCTAGGCCATTTGCACAAGCTAGTCTTGTACCGGTAATACGGCAAGTTGCAGTGCTTGTGTGAAGGGCCAGCACCCTGACCAGTCCAGGCCGCCCACTTTCGTCCGAATTCACCTTTCCTTCTTTCTTTCTTTCTTTGCACTGAGAGGGAAAGAAATAAATGGTAATAGCTACGTACCATGCTCGTCTCGACTTCGCCTGTGTTCAAGAACTTCACACCAAAACGTCGCTTTATGCAATTATCAGTGTAAGACTTCCCCACAAAAATGAAGACATGAAAACATAAAGCGCGAAATGCTGACCTGGCACACTTGCTCTGGGCTCTGCTTTGCGCCTTCGCGCGCGCGTTTTCGATTGTTTCACAGATTCGCTTAGTCATACTGCGCGGAATTGGCAGTTCGGTTCACATCTACGCGGTATTATATAATTGCAAATGTATGCCCCATACCAAAATTCTTCAAAGGCTTGCGCGTCCATTATTCGCGCATTAAAGTCTGATGTCTGGTGTGCGCGACCACTTAAATAAACGCGCGCTTACAAACGTACATACAGCGTTGTGGGAACGGAGACCATAGTTTTGCCCTTGGAATTTATACAGAACTTCACGGCGATGGTGACGCCGACGGCATACCTGCGTCTGAAATGTCCATATACTTGTTATCGCAATAAAGAATAAGCTTCCCGAAGAGCGGCAGAACAAGCCTTGACAGGTGGGTTGAGATGTGTTGCCAAACTAGGCTTCAATTTCTGAGACCGTCATTAACAATCGTTGAATAGCCAGCGTAAGTGTGTTCTTTCGTAAGCGTATGAGATCTTCGGCCGAATAGCCTCTCATGTTTCAGGTGAGTGATGAACGGCCAATGATAGATCCTTGGCTATTTTCTGCATGACGCGGAATATTATTTCGCTTCCGTGCTGCTAACTTCACTCGGTGCGCATTGCGGCAGTTCCTTTAGTTTATGCAAAGAGGGCTCCCGTGCACTTTGAACAAAAGCGGCAGCCTTGGCACGAGTTTTCGATATAAATCATACGGTCTATACCTTGCCGCACACATTCACGGAATATGTATAGCCTTAAAAGCGAATGCGTCGGCCAGAGTTCCCGTAGGCGTAAGTTTAAATCGACTATTGTAGCGAGATACAAATAGCGGTCGGCGCTTGAGACATAACGTTCTCTATTGCTTGCAAATACAGGAGCCGCATCGATTTTTAGTACACTACGTAGAAGAAAAACTTCCGCGGCGCCTCTGTATTCCATGCAAGGAAATGCAGAATGTGGAGACTTAGGATCGGCATCGTTTTCGGAAAGCCAGGATGCTTCGAAGACCAAAAGACGGCAAGCAGAAAAGTCTGTCGCCTTGGTACGCAATGTCTTCCTGCTGTCTTGACCTGTGCGGTAGAAATCATTTGTGAAGAGTAGAGGCATCAGGGAACGTTCACTCTGGGACAAGCACCTACAGTATCCTTCGCCGGCCCTCCTCATCACGCCATTGTTTTGACCGGGCGTGTTAGAGGTCATTAAATTACATGTTATGCGTGTCATCGGGCACGTGGTATAACCCTGATTTAGTTAATACGTGAGCTTGTCTTGGAATATACACTGTCTAAATACTACTATCCTTGCTTTCGTTATTGTTTTAATATCATATTATAGATGTAATAGCTTCGCCCTTCCGCGAAGACAGCGTCTATATTGGTACGAGACTTCTTTCATTCCGATATCATAGATCGCACTAAATTGTTTCAGTGAAATATGCCTGAGTGCCTTAAGGATTTTGGAAGCAAACGTTTCCACACAAGAACTTGTCCTGGTCTGTTGCGTCCCCTAGTCGAAACGTTGGCTTCCGCTACAATCTTTGTCCAGCCACTATTGCATCAGTGTTCATGTGAATATCTGTCTTGTGTTGCAGAATTCCTGAGACAACCCGTGTTGACCAATGGAACACGCAGTATCACCTGGCTGATAGCACATCTACCAACTGCGGTACGTGCAGGAAGGTTTTCGGTGACTGGCATACCATGCCTTGCTGTCAAGGTGGTTTGGAAGCTAACGTTTGCTATCGTACACAATACATTTAAGCAGCACGAATGAATGAATTCTGCGGTTTGAGGTGTCACAAGCACGATGTTATTATGAGGCACAGAATGGTGAGGAACTCCGCATTTATTTTGACCACCAGAGGATTTTTACCGTGCCACCAATGTTAAACATCATCGCCGCTGTCTGAGGTATGGTTGAGTAAATGTCAGTCATGCACCTTTTCGTTATTTGGTTGATCCAAACTTTTCTTGCTTCGGTTAAGTCATTTTATTGCTCAGCTTTCTTTGCCTCATCCAATATACTGTGACAATGGAGTGCAAGGTCCGCCCACAAGTCTAGAGTACAACCGCCCTTACCCGCTGAAAGCCAAGCCAGCTGGAATCCGCTCGAACCTTAATGACCTTGCTCTGCTAACGCAAATGCCCTTTGTGTCAAGGCTGATATGAGGATCACCCATAAAATTTGCGAACATGTGCAGGTTTCATCATAACCAATGACAAATTTCTTTCGTGAACCATTCATCGCTTTTTGTGGTTAACTGATATTTTTATAAGCCCGATCTCGTTCCAGAGATATTAAAGGTAAAATATGGAATGTTTACTTCATTTTATTTTTCAATAACTGCAGCAACCTGGTAGGCAGCGATTGTTCCGTACATGCATTTGCGTGTACCGTTTTTTTGTATGACCGACAGCACCGTCGTCTGCCGCTGAGTTGCTTATCAGAGAGCAGAACCATTGTCAAAGCGCGACAAGAACCGAGAGAACAAAAATCAGCCCTTGCAAGGTCAACCGAGCTACGGTCACTGCAGAAGAGACGAAGGAGTGTAACAGCGAACAACTCCCGAAACACATGCGCGTCTTTTTCGTAACATTAAGTTGTGGCTTCCCACTTTTGTTGTTTGAATTTAGAGAATAACTTCAGACGGCCGCAGCGCTGTCAGGGTTTCTTCTTTCTTCCGGCGCGTTCCTATCGCCGAATTCTCCGGCCTTGTTCTCGCACAATGGCAAATCGGCACCTCTATTTCAGGCCAGGCCACACAGAAACCGGAAGCACGGGTTTCACACTTCCGGTCTGCAGCAGCAGCCCAGTGGCCAGTACAAGCTACGCGCACACACAAGAACCATCGGACATTTTTGGGAACGACGCTTGGTGAGTCACACTTTTGTATGAATTCCTTTAGATGAAGGAACTCAGTGATGCGACACGGAACGCTGCCTATGGCTCAATTATATTTCCACTGACTAACTTGTGTGACGGATGAAAGCGTTGTTGCCTGAAATGCGAAATGTCATCTGCAGTTAAGACAATATGGCGCTGGCGTAACAGGATTCTTTAGCTCTGGACTTAAGTACATTGAAAATGAGAGATTATTGTGCTGAACAACCCACTGCACCAATATTCCAGTTTCTGCATTCGAAAAACAAAATAATATTTTAGGGAATTGCACTTTTGATTTACGTCGCACGTATCAAAAATTCTGAAACAATTCAGCAATAAAGCCAACACCGCGAATCTCTAAACTGCACCTAATACCACATCTAAAGTGCACAAAATGGAGGACAAATGTATTACACAGCACCGTGAAATATACTATTTTAGGAGCAGATCATTTGGAAATCCTCGCAAACCCAAACTTCACGCAAACTGGAAATGTATGAAAAGGAAGTTATCACCTTGGGATTCTCTAAGAGATGCACATAATATAACAGCGATACCATGATATATATATATATATATATATATATATATATATATATATGTATATGTGTATATGTATATATATGTATATGTGTATATGTATATATATGTATATGTGTATATGTATATATATGTATATGTGTATATGTATATATATGTATATGTGTATATGTATATATATGTATATGTGTATATGTATGTATATGTGTATATGTATATGTGTATATGTATATATGTGTATATGTATATGTATATATATGTGTATATGTATATATGTATATGTATATATATCGTGCAGTTCACATAGTCAACCTTTTCTTTTTTTCTCGCAACTTTGTGATTTCAAAATTTTTCAAACTTGACAACCTAGAACAAAGTTGATGGTTGCGGTTGCTGGAATTTGACTGTTTCAATGAAATGCCATCAACTAGTTTTGAATTCAAACGTAAGTCACTGAAGAAGTCTTTTCTTCAGGTAGACCGGGCCCTCTGAACACGCTAATCCCGCTATTGTGGCCAGTTATCCCGACTCCTAAATTTATAATTTGTTTGTTTATTCATTACTTACCTAAATATGTTTACAATGTAAAAATTAAGTACGTAATCTGGTCTAGATACGGGCCGAGCGAGCACAATTACAAAAAAGGTACCAAGTTACACCACATAAATTCAATCACACCATAACCTTTCACGAGTCACATGAACAATGACTAGAATAAACATAAACCGCCGTGGTTGCTCAGTGGCTATGGCATTGGGCGTCTGAGCACGAGCTCGCGCGATCAAATCCCGGCTCCGGCGGCCGCATTTCGATGGGGGCGAAATACGAGAACACCCGCGTGCTTAGATTGAGGTTCACCTTAAAGAACCCCAGGTGGTCGAAATTTCGGGAGTCCTCTACTACGGCGTGCCTCATAATCAGAAAGTGGTTTTGGGACGTAAAACGCTTATAACTTAATTTTTTTAGAATAAATACAGGTAAACGAATAAATAGCATATTAACAGCAACATAGCAAACAATTTTCATCCAGTACAAACAGGGCAGTGACTTCAAAAACAGCAGGCAGGAGAGAACGCATACAAGAGACACTTGTGCATGTGTCGTATTCTATTCGTATTATTTTTCTTGCATTTCTGCCTTAAACGGTAGGAATGATGACGCGCCAACAATTCCAACTCCACGTACGCAAACTTCATGAAATTAATGCACAAGAAATCTCATGGCCAAGAAATGAATAGAAAGAAATAGAGGTTTTTTATGTTACATTGACGAACATTGCAATGAACGTTGTACTGTTTATTTGCAGAATAGGATCTTCAAAAAAAACCCCTTCCGCAGCAGATTTTATCCACTGCGTTTGAAAACTGGCACACTTCATATTATTCGATATATATTTGATATTTGTGTATTGCCATATGTCCGACGAGGAGCAGCCGCCTCCCCCCCCCCCCTGTAAAGCGAGTACTACAGCACGCCTTTTAAGCATTTGCATTTATGTTACTCCTCCTTACCTACAAGGGCTTGTATAAAAAGCAAACGTGTTTTAGCTCAGGCAATACGGTCTGTTTCAGTGTCAAACGTCTCGCTTCCGAGGGCACATTTCTGGACATTTGCCTGAATGCTTCTCCTTAGCGTGTCGAAGAAGTACGACTATTTTTAATCTTTAGAGCATGTAAGTTTCATTCATAATCATCGTTTTCAGATAGTTCTACTCGTCTGCACAGGTTACATTTAGGCTTCATATAATGTAATAAATATAACACTTTTTATTAATATCCACTCCACGGACCATCGTTCGTGTTTTCAAGTTTAACGAAATAGACACAAAAGAAGCTCCAGTGTTCGATTTCTGCCAATCTAGAGGCAATCGAGCGTTAAAGATACATGTAGCAGGTTCGCGCTCAGCTTCTGCAAATGGCCTTACTATGGACGCGCGATTTAGTTTGTCCAACTCTTAATTGGCAAATGTGTTTTTATCCCGTAATAACAGTCGCCCATTTTGAGCCCCATTGTACGTTTACTTACAGGAATGCTACTGGAACAGGAGGGAGGGAACAGCAAGAGTTGTCCGGTGCATGTTCCAATGTTTCAAGCAGACAGGATGCCTTACACGGGCACACCAAGGAACACACAGGCGATACAGCCAACATTTGCAAAGCAAGTGATTCTGTGAATAATTCTGTGAAACACTGCCGGAATACAACAGGCAAAAACCACAAATGCGCCACCTGCGGCAAAATGTTCCACCGGGTTTGTCATCTTGTCGTACATTACCGCACGCACACAAAGGAGAGACCCTACAAATGCGAAATATGTGGAAAATCGTTTCGGCAGTCTCATCACCGGGATGACCACAAACGTACACATACAGGCGAGAGACCGTACACTTGCAAAACATGTGGTAAATCATTCACGGACTCGTCGACTCTCCGTACACACAGCTACACTCACACAGAGGAGAAAAACCATGTCTGTCAGAAGTGTACTAAACCATTCAAAACCAAAGATAGCCTCAAACATCATCACAACTTGTGCTGTGGGGACAGAGCTTTCGTTTGCGAAATATGTAATGCATCCTTCAAGAACAACTCAGGTCTCGGTCGTCACCGTCGAAGCCACATGGATGAAACCCTGCATTAGTGTACGCAGAGTGCATTTGCTCTCGCAGAGAAAGCCTTTGATGGACAGCTGTACCAAAATATTACCGGTCAATTATGTAGAGATGCATTCGGAGACGACGATCAACTTAATACACACTTCGTGACGCATAAGGTGGTGCAGACATAATAGTCTGACTAGTGCGCAAGTTAACCAAATCGCCCGCGGCTTTTGCATATCAACGTGAAAGTGAAGCAGTACGGGAAACAACGCTGATATTCTTTCAGAGGATCCAGGAGCTAACTAAACGCATCGTAGGTATAGGCCGGCTTCTTTTGACGTTTAAAGTGGCCTAGTAAAATGAGCGATCTGAACGATGCCATCTGGTTTCTCCAAATTATGAGAAAAGACGTCGTCGCCAGAAGTATTTGGAGTGCTTCAATGTCGAAGTATATGGCAGATCCTAGCCAGCGCTTACTGTTTGCATGACTGCATTTGTTTTTCACGAACGCAGCATTAGCAAATTTATTTCAAGACAAATTTCTATGGGCTGCAAGTTTGTGTTTTATGTAAGTAGAAGGTTGAAATGCTTTCACAATATCCTTGACTCCTTGTTCTGTCAGTGTTTCTTTGTAGGTGTTTTGACAGCGTAAAAATTATGGGGTTTTACGTGCCAAAACCACTTTCTGATTATGAGGCACGCCGTAGTGGAGGGCTCCGGAAATTTCGACCACCTGGGGTTCTTTAACGTGCACCTAAATCTAAGTACACGGGTGTTTTCGCATTTCGCCCCGTAGAAATGCGGCCGCCGTGGCCGGAATTCGATCCCGCGACCTCTTGCTCAGCAGCCCAACACCATAGCCACTGAGCAACCACGGTGGTTTGACAGCGTAGTAGTGAACAGGCTCTAATGAACCCTGTGATTTATGATATTCCAATGTCGATAGAAGGGTACATCTCCTATTGGAAATCATTTAAAAATGAGGTACTGTTTTCTTCTCAACTAACACGTAATCTCTGTCATTACTTAAGGTTCTTGCGCCCTGTTGCCTTCCAGAGACAGGTTTATGACTATATATAGACACATTGTACGCATGAGAAACATTTTATTCAAAATATGTTGAATGCATTCACTGTTTTCGTTCCCTTTGGTTCCTGTATTCATACCGAAAATCTTTGCTCCATACCATAAACTAAGCTGATGACAGTATTGAGACTGCATTAGATCAAAATATTTGGAGCGTCGCTATATCGTGTGTTCTCCAACTACAAAATGTTAGCTGTTTTATTGTGGTGGCTTAAAGCTTCAAAAGCCAGTCTTTTATCCACTTGGAAGCCATCTGTCAAGACTCGCACTGTTCTCTAATTACAGCTGTAGAATCTTTTTAGCCTGATGTGACAAACGCATCTGTGCGAGCAATGACAGGAAATGTGAGGTGCAGTTTTTAGGCATACTGACACGCATACTTGTATATATTCTTCTTGTGAAAGTGTTTCGCAGGCAACAAAGGTTGTTACCACTCAGTGCATGACGAGACTACATTATCACAAGATTCTCGATGTTTTTCGTCGATTATACACTTTTTTCTACGTTGTAGTCGAACCTTCTGTAATCAAATTGCACGCGCAACGCGTATGCAGTTCTGCATGTTGAAAGGCATGCAAGCACCAACAATTACGCTGGAATCTTCGATGAATCACGTACGAATATGCGACGCTCGTTAGCTGTAAATCAATTCTTGGATGATCGACGCATGTGCTCGGAACTGTCTTTCTGTCCTAGTGAACTTGTTTTGTGGGTTCACGTTCGCCCAATAAAGTCAGTTTCCTGTCTCACGGTTCTTCTTCCTGTGTTGTTCCCTTCTACGAAGGGGAGATGCCTTGCGGAGACAACCAGTCAGCAAGGCAATTCTGCTACTTCTCTAGAACCACTGGTCACCGACCAGACGACCAGATTCCGGGCTGGAAGTATTTCCAGCTAAGAAACTAACTGTACTGTGTCACCTCACACTCCTCACAGAGCCAAACATACCAACTAGTGAAGGGAACAGCCTAACAAGCGACTCCACTCCCGACCTCCTCTTCAGCACACCACGCGAGCCGAATGGCTCAACACACTCGAAATCTTGGGCAGCGATCACTACATACTAAATATAACACTACAGACTGGACGCTTATGCAGGCAGATCGGCACAGCAAAACTCTCATCAGGGAACCCCAAGAACAGGACGCAGACACGATCATGAACCCGGAATAGTGGTGCGACAACCTCTGTCGACATACACACCACACAAAGGTAATCGACAGCACGGAGCAGACCCCAGAGGTGAGTTCCCACTTACTACACCTGTGGTATGCCAAAAGGGGCCTCACCCGCTGCCGTAAAGCACAAATTACAGCGGAATCAGAAGACTGGTATAGATTCTGCGACTCCTTCGGTGGCACCCTGGATACGGCCAAAACGTGGCACATCCTCAATGTCATCCTGGGCCCCGCCGAACCCAAAGGACACACAGTACTGGAGCGGTGTACTCTATTTAAAAGTAGTCTCCCTGAGCATCTAGATATTTGTTCCATTGACTAACGAGTCGCATGATTCCCGTCTCACAAACCTCCTTGGGTGGCTGCTTCAAAAATTCTGTAGCTGACTCTTTCCCGTCATCGTCCGACACGAATCTGGTTACCTTGAGCTGCTTTTTCGGTTGCCCTAAAATCTGGAAGTTGCAAGGCGACAGGTCTGATCTGTATGGCGGGTGCTGCTGCGTTTCGCACTTGAACTTTACCAGTTTTGTATTAACCACATCAGCGAAATGGGGACGGACACTGTCGTGGAGCAAGATGGCCCCATTACCCAAATTTCCACGCCCTTTGTTCTTGATTCGCAACACGCAGCCGTTCCGGAGTGTTGACTTTCAAGATCTAGCGAATTCTATTAGTGATGGCCCCTGACGATCGAAAAAAGAAAATTGTCAACGCCTTTCCGGCGGAAATGACGCCTTTGCTTTCTTTGGGCATGGTTAAATCGAATGTTTCCACTGAAAGCTTTGCCGTCGTGTTTCAGGCTCGTAATAGTGGCACCATGGTTCGTCCCCGATCACAATTGCAGGCAAGAAGTCGTCACCCTCATTGTGATACCAGATCAGATCAGTCATGGCAGCGCCGAACTTCTTCGTCTTCTGGCGGTGGTTCAAAATCTTGGGCATCCACTGCGCACACAAAAGCTGGTGACAGAGATGTTCATGAATCAATTATGGCGTGGACCGAATCATGAGATATGTTCAGACGCTCTGCCAGTTCATCGGTGCTTATCCTCCGTTCTTATCTCATCACCTCATCAACTTTTGCAATTTTGTTAAGGGTGATTTCACGATGGCTGTAGTCCCGTCTTGGATCGTCTTTGTAACTTTCACGTCCTCCTTTGAACCGTTTGCTCCAACGCTTCACAGTGGCCAATGAAGTGCGATGTTCAACGTACACGGCAGCCTTACGGCGATTAATTTCTTTTTACGAAATACATTCAGCAGCCAAAACTTCACGGCACCGCACTGTTCAACTTTTGGAGTTTCCAATATGTCACGCAACCATGTTCAAACGAATGTATCAGAGCATTATAGAACCTTTATCCTCACACCTGCGTGTCACTTTTGTATATGAGACATCCCTCTCTTCTACGTACATGCCTCGCAGATAATGAACCGAACCATTATGGCGCGGGGTGGGTAGGCTCACTTTCATTTAACTCGCCCTCGTACATAGAAATGCGAAGATACAATGGGATATACAAATGCTAAGATAGAGCTTGATAAAGGGCAAAAAAGTGTCACTGGAAACAAAGTTCACTGCACGTATACACAAAATCTCGCAACAAGGTATCTAAATATACGTATAAGTCTCCAATAAATGTACGTATCTAAGGAAAAGTCATGGTGTGCGCAGTCACAGATTCACAGAATCCTAGATACCGCCCCCATTCCATCCACTGCCCCCGATGTATCGCGCGACGCAAGACTAGCTTGCTCTCCACTTTTTTCCTTTGCGCACACAAGAATAAATCGCCATCGCCGGCTAACCCATTCCAGCCCCCCCCCCCCCCTTCTCGTATGTTTTCACTCGCACATACAGCATGCGGCGCTCGGTCACGATATCGCCCTTGGACTTTATACGAAACATGAGGGCGACGGTGACAGCAGGAATGAGCTTGCAGTGTCCATATAATTGCTATCGCAATAATATAATGAACGTATCCGTCAACTGAGGCGTCCCGCGGCCCACTACTTTCCGCAAAGGAAGAAGTAACAAAATCGAACTTTCACCATGCGACAATTCGCTGCTCCGCAACAATGTTTTCTTTTTTTTTCTTTTGTGGGGCGCGGGCACCGAAATGAAAATAAAACGCAAAGGAGAGTAAGTTGGCCAAAATCCAATGCCTACTTTGGGCACCTAGTGTGGCTACCGAATGAATATAGAAGAAAAGGTGAGACGCTTGGTCCACCGAGAACCATACGCATAGTGCTCGGTATCCTGCACCGGCGAGACAAGACTTTCCAGAGAGGCCGCGCTCAAGCGAATGTGGTGCAATCCGCCGAGTCCCTTCCCTCTTCCCTCTTCAACCACAGTCGAAGCTCGTTAATCAACATGAAGCTCAGGACATGACGATGCAGCTTCTTGCGCTAGTCCTGTCTGCTTCTAGGCTCTCTGTGTGTCACTTCGTGGTACAATGCAAGAATACGTTCTAGTGTAAAAGTCGGGATCCGCATCTGTATTACTCTGGCAAGATACGAACAGACTTTCGTAGATCAAGAATGTTTAGTAAAAAAAAAAACAGCAATTCTCTTTTCTACGGTTTTCCCAAACGGTCCACATGGGTGTAGGATGACAGAAGCTGCGACTTGCATTCACGTAACTGTGCTAGTGCATGCATCAACCTCTCTCGCAGCAAAAAAAAGTGGTTACAATCTACCTGTAATCAAAGCCTCTCTGTGCATTAGGACCGCGTTTTCAATTTACTTCTAAAAGCGCTGCAGTAACTAGGGAAGGCCAGCGGGACCAATAATTGGTATGCAACCTCTGCAGTAGAGTTTGCATCCGTTCGTCTCACTTGCAAATACATTGGTTCAACTGCTTTCGCCAAGAGGACTTGCGTATGCGAGCGATGGGATGCATCGTTCGTGTCACGTGATACGACAATCATCGCACATACCGCAACAGCGTCTGACGCTTGCGAATGATGGTCGAAAGCTTAGACGCTATATCAGTGCCGTGAGTCCGGCTCTTATTCGGACGGAGAAGATAGACTGCAGACAGACATACCAGTTTAAAGCGTCGCAACTATCTTCACTGTGCTCCCGTCTTTCTTGATAATCAAGCTCCAAGTGCGTATCTTTCTGAGCACAAAATAGATAGGTGGTTAAGTTATGATCGAGCCGTGCGGGAATTCGCTCGTCGACAGTTTCCGCAGAACTTACGGCAACGCGATAAAGAAGTCAGGGATGCGATGGCGCGCCTTTATTTTAATGCGAAGCATTCTCGGTGAGTGTAGCAGCCATCTGCCTGTTTTCGTGGGCGAAGCCAAGCCTACAAGATATAATTGAGTCTGCTCATTTTTCGCTCGTGATGTCTCGAGCGTGACTTGTGCTAGTGCGCCGGAAGTAGACTACAAAGCGCCGTCTTGGGAACACTACCTTTTGGGGTCATCACATGTCATGCCTGTGGTATACCTTTCACCGTTACTTTCGCAATAAAACATACATGATTGCCCAAATGAAATAATCAATAAATAAAAAACTTCATTTAGTGAGCTTTTTTGTTGCTGGCACCGAATGGAATTAAATAAGCATTGCCTAAGCCATGAGCGAGTTGAAACCGCGTACTGATGCTCACTCTAGTGTATTTATAATGCAGTATGATGTAGCTGCTGCGAATAGAAATGGCATGCTACAGCCTGCGCGATACAGAACAAGCTTCAAACGATCAGCGTCTCATCTTCATCTGTTCTAAGCATTATATCGTGTTTGATGTGGCTTCAATTCTGTTATACAGCCATCATCTTCAAATTGCACTGAAAGCGCAAGTAAATGAAGCCTGTCCCACTCGTGGTTCAAACGACGGCGAGAAAAATGAGTTTGAATGTGCACACGGCGAGAGCACAGCGAAAACTGACTCGACTACTGACTCGGCTTGTTCCTGCTCGGCTCCGTCATCATGTTTCATCATATTCAAAGCGTGATAAAGCGGTCACCCTTGGTTCGATGTATCTCATATTTGAACAAATGTTGTGCGACACATATGTATAACGTTGGGAGTGATCAGCAGCATATTAGATTTAACAACTACAGCTCTCATACTGGTCGGCATGAAACGCAATTTACGACTGAGGCCCAATGAATGACCGGGACGTGAAAATGTCCCCAGTGCGCGAGGCCTGACTAAGCCACGGCTATGCGCAACGCATGAGCGTTCGTCACCGAAGAAGCGCGGGAACTGCGAAGCAGCTGCAGTTCCTTATTGCTTGGTGTTGGGAAAGCAGCACTGCAATTTATGGATAGCAGAGAAAAGTGAGCGTACCTCGTCCGGCGATACGAACTCTCTGCTTCATTTGAACAGAGCCTGATAGTCAGCAAAATTGTCGCATCTGGTAATAACACGCTGCTTATGGCTAATTTAACTTGTATACCTTCTACACTTTCACGAGTCCTTACACGAACGACAATTTATCCCCTGCAAACCGTGTACTTCGCTTTCACAAGAGAGAGAGAGAGATGAAGAGGGAAGGCAGGGAGGTTAACCAGATATCAGTCTCCTGTTTGCTACCCTACAGTGGGGATGGGAGGTAGGGGTTGGAAAGAGGACAGAGAAGAAAGCGTTGAAAAAACACGCACACACACACACACACACACACACACACACACACACACACACACACACACACACACACACACACACACACACACACACACACACACACACACACACACACACACACACACACACACACACACACACACACACACACACACACACACACACACACACACACACACACACACACACACACACACACACACACACACACACACACACACACACACACACACACACACACACACACACACACACAAAAGGTGTTCCAGTTAAAGACGTTCACAAAGGCCAGTAGATCGCAAAAAGCGCAATAGTGCTTGCACAGCCTTCTTCTGTGACGTTAGGCCCTTTCGATGGTGTGAAATTCTTTTTTCCGATATCGGTTGGTTGCCCAGCTGGTCAAGTTCATGGCGAAGGCATTCCCTCTGGACTGTACCGCGGGCAGGCGCACAAAATATGGTCAATCGATTCTTCACGGCCGCAGTGGTCACAGGTAGCGGTGTCGATCATCTCAATGCGGTATGCATAGGCTTTGGTAAAGGCAACGCCCAACCACAGTCGATACAAAAGAGTGGCGTCTCCACGGCGCACCTTGACAAGAGCATAAAAATAGCAGTGATGTCATCACATGAACACTAATTTTGGGGCGAAGTGAGGGTTAGTTTGGTTAGATGATTTACCGGAAAGATGTCGCGGGTAATCGTGGTGCCTCTGCTATCATTGAAAAATTTCTACTTCAGCATCAACCTAGTGGCGCGCCCTATCGTCTCGAATTTCCCATATATGCGGCGTCAACTTATTCTAAATCCCGAACTGCCAAAAGCAATATTTGCTTCCGTTCGTTTTGGGCATCGGCTGCGCATGCGTGGAGATTCAACATCGCACATTCGTGAACACACCGCCAGTTCGTTGCCATCTGAACATCAGGCATGGCTGAAGAAAGAGGCAACGAATACACGCCTCCTGTGTTCAGCTTCACGGAAGAAGAAACCCCAAGCGCAAACCGTGAAAACACTTGGGCTGCTTCGTCTTCTTTGGGCGCCTACCCAGCGTAAGCTTTTATCGTTTATCATTTTTTCATTGAATATTGTTACCCTTAGACATGAACCACGTAATAGGCTTTTACATCTGTACAGATGTTCCCACCTATACCGAGTCTTTGTTGACGGCCAACTTGAGCTTTTGAATCGGAGACTTGCATATAGGTGGCTTCGATGCATGGGCGGTGCGTAAATATTATGTTCAGGACAAAGCTGTTTAGCGTTCGGGATAAAACTTGTCACAAAGAGAAGCTAATTTATTTAACGAATAAAATATTTTTCGCTTATGCACGATTTTCCCACTGCACACCCGGCACTGCGTGCTGTAGGTCCAAGTCCCGGCAACATTCCCGGATGTTACCGCCGTATTTCGATGAGAGCGCACTGTAAAAAGACTCGCGCTTACCTGCATTTAGGTGCTCGTTAAAGAAGCCCCGGTGGTGAAAGTCTAAATGCAGTTTCCACTGTAGGACGCGTTTTATCAGGTCCTGTTTCTGGCCCCTAAAACGTCGCAATTTATTAGTTTACCGCGTACTGCCTGACTTTATTTGCCGAGTTGGTGAGCACTATCGCGAGCAATGTAAGTGGGAACACACAAAAGGGTGGCAAATAGCCTCGAAACCAAGCTACAGCGATACGCGGATGGCGCTGTTGAAAATAGAGGAGAGAGGGTGCTTGCTCTCGCGCCAACTATTCGCATTCCCAGTATACGCCTGCTTTTTTTCGAAAATGATAGCAGACTACACTTCCCTGGCCGCCGTCTTCCGTTAAGACGGTTATGTGTCGCACTGACTTCCAGCTGAAACACGGGGAATGCGGGAGATGGAAATTCGAAACGTGAACAAGGTGAATGCAGGAGCCAACGTTTCGACGCCGTCGCCGAGCATTTGAACCAACCAGGTCATAACTTCGAAGAACTTAAACTCTACATCTTACAGTGAAATTTCCGTTCTGAACGAGAAAGAAAATACAGAGAATCATACCTTATCCATAAGTTCAAGACATTGCAACCAATAGGCATAAGCGTTTCAACGGGAGCTTTAGAATGTATTCGCTATGCTAAACTTCAAGCTATAGACAACAACACTTAGCTTGATTTATTGGCGTATCCCCCCCCTTTTTTTTTCCTTTCCATTTCTCCTTTTTTTTCTCTGCCGGCGTTGTCAGAAGCCCTTGACACGCCGGCTAACACGCGTGCGTTGACCGACCGGGGGGGGAGGGGGGGGGTGGAAGCTCCTACGAGTGATATATTTTTTTTAGTATCAACGTGGGCTTGCATCAGAACCACAGAAACCATCTCCGCAGTGTCATTTTTATCGTTCACCTTGTTTTATTAATCCAAATAATGTTCCATGTAGCAATATATCTTATTCTGAAATTGTTCGGATTTTGTCACCACGGAAATTGGAGTACGCATTTTATATACCCCACTACACGTGTAAGAATCGTTGACGTTGTAAGTACTCTAGCAGTTAAACTGATAGTGTTCGTGCAAGTCAATGTAGGTGCCGTTTCGAATATACTGGATTAGTGCCCTGCACCAGACATAGCGCCTCGTGCAGCATTTCCTATGCGAGCCAGTACAGTGTGTCTTTACTGAGAACGAAATATTGCAATTAGCGTCTTACAAAGCAGTACTTCGCCTTTTCTAAACGTTCTCTTACCAAACGATAATTTCAACTTTTTGTCACAGCTGTAAGTTCCTAACATCATCGGCTTTATTAATTGCAGCATTTCTGACGACGCTTGGCGTTACCAATGGAACACTCAGCCCAGGCCAATAACCAACGGGACTTACAACGTCGACGGTATGTGGGCGATGGTCTCTCGCCTTTACCACGACCATGGGAGATAGCCCGTACGTCCATTGTGGCAGCTGTGCATTTATTGCGTGTACTGAGGCACGTTACCAGTGGCAACAAGTCACTTTCCCACATGAACCACCTTATCACTGCCCATAGTATTCATGAATGTGAACACAAGCAGGTTCATGCAAAAGCAAGGCAGTTCAATTTTCCGAGGGAATTCTCTCATCGGTAAACTGCGAGGACACGCTCCTAGCTTGTCGTGTCAGAAACAGAGACCCCTACTACGTTGCATGCCCTGATCATTTAACCACTATTAATTTCAATCAGTGCGCGACCATTGGCATACAATTTTATTTGCCAAAGAAAATCTTGCTGGGTTCGTCGTGCTACCACCGTAATTTTTCCCTTGAACCGATCAGATTTAGTAGACAAAGTAATGTTTTCATGCCAATGCACATAGTGATCTGCAATTAGGGCGGCGTTTCAGATGCATATACCGGACGGTCACAACGGTACTGTTACGTTTTCGGCACAGAGTCAAGATTGCTCACGCATAGCATGTTACGAGCAACCGACCATTTGACGCTGCAACATATAACGCCAAGCAACAACAGCAGCATAAAGTTTACCAATTTAATGAATATGTAACGCAATGAGACACACAATTGTTGCCCAGTTCTTCGCGCTCTGTTAGCATAAATCTTTAGCTACTAACCAAATCAAACCCTTTTTGAAAGTTCGACAAATTATTCTTGTTGACAGATTAACAGTCATAGTACACAGCAATTTCCGCTGAGTGTGCCACGATCTCAAATTATAACGCTTTGGTAACAACCACGCTTAGGAACTTCAGTCACAGAAGTCGCCAAATGGACTTCGAATACCCAGTTTCTGAAAGGCGAGTACGTCTTCGGCTAATACGTGTATGTGTCATAGGAGGTTAAGAATTCCTGATCAGGCTTAAAACAATAAATTATCATCCCTCGGTAGAAATGCGTCCTCTCAATTTATCTTTCTTCTCGTCTGTAACGTGCAATGTATAGTGCTCGTAATAGTTTCGCTGAAGGCAAGAACTTCCCGACGTTTCTAATGCGCCTATAACTAGTTAATCCAGCAAGTACGCTGGGTCAAGGGTTGCACGCACAAGAAATCGACGTGTCCTGTTTTCCTTCGAATACTGTTCTGTTGTGCCCATGATATGAGATACAGCGTAATGATCTTCAGAAGGATTAAAATCGTGCTCGGTATCCCCATCGCCACGACATTGTTCCGTACATTCAAGACAAAGTTGCAGAAAGGAAAAGCATCGACTCCGGTAGCAGTGCAGTAGGGTTCCCCCACTACTAAATGGTTCTTGTCTCGCACCGTCTATAATAATGTATTCATTCCCTATGAATCGCCCTTGCACACGGTCGAATGAATACCGTTGCTGTATTTCTCTACCATACAGGTGTCAGTGAATATGGTAGCACTTGTTGCGTGCACCAGCCGTTCAGCACCAGCATTGATTACGCCACGCCCAGCACGAGCCGCACAGGCATGGAGCAAGCATCAGCCATGGTGGAAGGCGGCGCCAGGTGAGCCCACATTTAGAAAAGTTTAATTCTAAACAAACTCGGAGACAACAGAGATGGCTACCCGGGGAACAATCATGCCTGTACTCACTAATTTCTCTCGGGGAGGGGTAGCTCTGAATCCCGTTACACGTGAAGGCACGCTTTCAGGATGGTTACCTTGGTTACTTACTCCACCCTGTGAAATATATGAATATAGTGAGGAGGAAGATGTTCATATAAAAGATAGATATCAAAATGAAACAGAGGATGTCAAAGTTTACCGAGGCCGCGTAGGGTGGCTACGCAGGCAGCAAGAATTCCACACTAAGACTTGCATCATAGTGAGGTCGTCGTTTTCGCAAATAAAAACCCAAGAATTCAGTTTTTCAATTTTTAATATTTTTACCTCCACCAAAGGTATGACAGGCCATAAGAAGAACGTTATTAGGTAACCGTACTTTAAGCAGTTGCTGTGTCGACGATATCTCAGTACGAGAACACAAAATATGTCAATGTCAAGGAAAGTGCTCCATAATCCTACCATTTTCTTACTTTTGTAATTAAGCCCTCCCTATCGTTGATGACTTCAAACTACCTGTTTTTAATTTAGCCTGCCGTAGTTCCTTATGTCTCGAAGGGCGACTTCTCACCTAGATCGATACGTAGCTGGGATACGTCAACCACTAGGCCAACTGCACAAGCGAGTCTTGTACCAGTAATACGGCATGTTGCAGTGCTTGTGTAAAGAAGTGCCAGCACCCTGACCAGTCTAGTCAGCCCACTTTGGTCCGAATTCGCCTTTCCTTCTTTACAATGAGAGGACAAGAAATAAATAGCAAAAGCTAAGTCAATAAGCTTGTCTTGACTTCGCCTGTGGGAAGAACTTCACAACGAGACGATTTTAAGCGATCTTCAGTGCATGACTTCACAAAAATGGCACGTGACTCACAAGACAGGAAAACATAAAGCAGTACAATGCGATATGGAAAGACTGTGGAGCAGGAAAGCCTCATCAAGCACAGTTGTTCCGGGCTATGCTTTATGCATCCGAGCGAGTTCTCGATTGCTTGACTGATTCACTTAGTCATACGGCACTGATTGGCAGTCCGATTGACGTTAACGCAATATTATAACAGTGCATGTGTGCCCGATACCAGGATTCGTCCAAGGCTTACGCGTCCATTCTCGCATTAGAGCCATTGATCTTATTTCAAAGACGTGCGTAACCAGTTAAACGCGCGCTTACACTCGCACACACAGCGTCGTGGGAGCGGAGACCGCACTGTCGCCCTTGGAATTTATACGGAGCCACACGGCGATCGCGACGCCGACGGCACAACTGTGTCTGGATTGTCCATATACTTGCCATCACAATAAACAATAAGCTGACCGCATAGCGGCAGAACAAGCCTTGGCAGGTGGGTTGAGCCGCGTTGAGAAATGACGCTACCGTTTCACAGATGGACGGGTACGCATGTATCCGCCATTAACACTCGCTGAATAGCCAACGTAACTGTGTTGTTTCACAACCTTATGAGATCTTCGGCCGAACATTACATGTTTTAGGTCAGTGTTCAATGTCCAATGTTAGATTCTTGGCTAATTGCAGCATGCCGCGCAACATCATTTGGCTTCCCTGCTACTTACGTCACTCGGTACACATTGTTGCGGTTCCCTTACCGTAATCAAAGAGGGTTTCCGTGCACCTTCAACAATGGCTTCTGCATTGACACAACCCTCTGATATGGATCATGCATTGTATACCTTGCGCCACACATGCACGGAATATGTATAGCATTAAGAGCGCCTGCGTCGGCCAGTCTCCCCGTATGCGTAAGTTGTGTAAATAACCATATTAGCGAGATACAAATCGCAGAAGGTGCTTAAGACAGCAAGTTCTCTATTGCTGGCAAATACAGGAGGTGCATCGGTTTTTAGTTCAGGACGTTGAAGAAAAACACCCGCGGCGCCTTTGTGTTGCATGCATGGGAACGCGGGACATGGAGACATAGGATCGGCATCGTTTTCGCAGAACCAGGACACCTCGAGGGACGCGCATGGCCAGCACCACTTCGTCTTTAATGATGCTTGTTTTTCTGTAAAATAGTATGTAATGATCAGTTCTTTCTTTAATTTTAAACAATAATTTCTTATTTTCAGTCATGAGCGCTTGTGCTTGGATGTAAAATTGTATGAAATCTATAGACTGCCTGCGAGCCAGTGATGTTGGGGAACACAAAAGATTTGCGTAAGCATGGCAGCATTTTACTAGAGTACGCTTGTCTACTGTAGGCGAATACACGTTACCAAAAGATGTTGTGCCGCTGGATGAAAGCATTTTGGGAATATTTCATTTTAATAAATATGTGTCTATGAAGTCATGACCACGTTTCAAGCCATGCCACTTTAGAGACGGCTCCTCGGACACCCGTATCCCCGCGTTACCATGGCAGCACGATGTCTATTAGAAAGCTCGCATAGATGGTGGCGACAAATTTGCCTTTAAGGTGATCATGTGAGAAAGATTATGATAGGAAATCTCGAGGCGCTCTAGCATCGTCGCCACCACCATTCTATCCTCAGTTTCACTGCACATGTGTCGCCCAGGCGGACTTTCGGAAGTCACGTGAACTTCTACGCGTAAGGGAGGGGGGGGGGGGGGTACAAGGTGACCAAGAGACGGCGAACAGAGAATTCTGACGCCTTGATACGAAATTCTTCCCGCTCTCTGAATTTGTGCGGCGTAAATCACGTGTAAAGGGTCGCGGCATCAGGGAACGTTCGCTTTGGGACAAGCACCTGCAGTCTCCTTCGCCGGCCCTCCTTATCACGCCATCTTTTTGACCGCGAATGTTAGACGTCGTTAGGTTACGTGTATGCGTGTCATTGGGCACGTGTTATAACATTGATGTGGTTAATACGTGAGCCGTTGTTAGAATACACAAAAATTCTACTAGCTTTACTTTCCTTATTGTTATAATATCATGCTATAGATGTAATAGCTTCGCCGTTCCGTGAAGATTGTGTCTATATTGGCACGAGACCTCTTCTATTCCGATGTCATAGATCGCCGTATATTGCCATATGCCGTAGATCGCCATATGCCTGTGTGCGTTAAGGATTTTGAAGGCAAACGTTTCCACAAAGGAACTTGACCTGTTCTGCGGTGTCCTCTAGTCGAAACATTGGCTTTCGCTACAATCTTTGTTCAACAACTGTTGTCTCAGTGTTCATGTGAATATCTGTCTTGTGTTGCAGAATTTCTCAGACAACCCGTGTTGACCAATGGAACACGCAGTACCTCACGGCTGGTGTCAGATCTACCGACTGCGGTAGGTGCGGGAATGTTTCCGGTCACTGCTATACCATGCCTCGCCATAAAGGTGATTCAGGAAGTTGACGTTTGTTATCGCACACAGTGCACTTAAACAGCAGGAATGAATGAATACTGGAGTTTTTAGTGTGAAAACCACGATCTTATTATAAGGCACATCGTAGTGAGAGACTCCGGATTTATTTTGGCCACCAGAGGACCTTCAACTTGCCACCATTGTTAAACAGAATCGGCGCTGTATGATGTATGGTTGAGTAAATGTCATTCACACAGCATTTCGATATTCTGTTGATCTGAACTTTTCTTGATTCGGTTAAGACATTTTATTGCTAAGCATTCTTCGCCTCATCCAATATACTGTGACAACGTAAGAATGGAGCGCAAGCTCCGTCCACATGACCCGAGTTCAACCACCCTTACCCACAGCCACAACGATGCCAGGGATGTCACGGGTTTGTACGGCAAGGCCTTCGACCATCGATACCACTCGCGAAGACGCTTAACAACCCTCAACGGAAAGAACATTTACATAGATCATGGCAGCGGTGCATTGACTGCAGAAGGGAACACACTTTACCAGCGTCACCGTGTCTGTTCCCATACGAACAGCCCCAATGCGAATTAAAACGGTAGCTGATAGGAAAGTTGGTGCGTGCAAGCCATACAGGGTGATAGCCATACTTGGACGACACAACTGACAAGGACGTAGTTTACAAATTCGTAGGTCTGCCCCCAGCCAAAAAACTTATCGCTGTTCTTTAAAACTGCATGTGCTAGAGCACCTAAGGCGGCCAATATTGGTTCATGAATTACCGATTTACAAAAATTTTGAATGTTTACGAGCGTTTCTCAAAGTCCTGCCCACAACACAGTATATTTCAGAGGGCCGCGTAATATATCATTTTGACCACTTTAGATATATTATTAGGTGTTTCCAAAACTGTGTTATCCTTTTTATTGCTCCATTAGATATGAAAGCTTGATATTGCTCATATGTTACAAATTCTCCCATTTTGAATTTTTTTTATAAAACATTCACAGGCAAAACAAAACTTACTTTGCTCTAGTCCCTATAATTCAACGTTTTCTTTTAAGTGCAAAGACATCAGCAAATTTAGTGCAATAGTTACCGCGTATTTGTCATGTATTTAGACAGAATCCGCTGAGCTTAACTTTAGTTTTCTGCGCTAATAAGGAGCTTTACTATAAGGAGAACGTGGCCTTTATGCTTAAGGGAGGATAGGTTTGTGCAAAAGCTAACTTCCGGAATTTTGCATTTTTTCCATGGGCACCTTAGTAAAGCCTGAAATAAGCTTATTGCTGGAAATGTAGAGCACAGATTTGACTCTGATTATAGACACGACATTTGCAGGACGCTTTAGCTTCGCCTTTAAGAGTGGAACGCGATACCATTCAAAGATCCCTGGTTGCTTCTCGCGCTTCCCGATAACTGCATGTTGTGTAACCGTAATGTTTACCGGGAAACGCTGGCCGCATACACTATGCACGAGAGCGAGCTTTCTGGTTGAAACGCGGCTTCTTGCGTGGGAGGCTTATGCTCGGAGGCGAGCGCCATCTGGATGGTTTTGCACGGAAATGGGTACGCCAGTGCCCGTGGTACAAGAGTGGTGGAAATGCAGGAAAATTGGTTTGTGCTTGACTTCCCGCGTAAAAGAATGTTTTCTCGTATATTCAAATAACAATCTGATCCTATCATGTCAGTAGGTTGTGTGTAACTCGAACTTTACTATATTTCTGACGCATTTTAATTAAACTCATTTATTTCAGTAACGCATTCGCGCTACATGGAAGGCCTGCGTGATTCGGTATGCCTGATTCGGAATGAGTTTTTGCTCACAAGACGGTGAACGCCGGCGCCGGACGCAGACACCGAATTAGCTGTGACACGAGGCCCGTAGTGCTATTGCGGTAAAAATGCGTAATCTCATCTTCAGCATGGAACACTGTTGTGTTCTGCTCTGGTGTACTAAACACAGCACTTATTTTAGGGGAAATTCTACATTGCAAAAATTACGTCAAGTATGTCTATTTCGCCATAAGTATTGAAAGCATATTCACAGAAAGAGCACCGCATATGGAAGCACTGAAGTCAGGTTACCCTATCACTAAACCTCAACTAAATCTCCGCGTTCTTCTTTTTTTTTTTTTTTCAGCACGAAATACGCTCGTTGAATGACCCTTGCACAGTGACGAGCTAACACCCCTGTTATTCTCTCAGGTCATACACGTGTCACTGAAAGCGGAATCACCAGTTCCCCACCTATGGTGTCCAGCAGCTGCATCAATCACGCACAGCCCAGTACAAACCGCGCTAGCATGGAAGCATCGGCCATTCTGGAAAACCTTGCTAGGTGCGCCCACGTTTGGAAAAATGTCCTTGCATAAAGCAAATCACAGACGGTGCGTAATGCTACCCGTGGTGCAACTATGCCTCCACTGTCGAACTTTTTCTATGGAGGAGAGCTCTGATGGTGGAGGTGGTGCTAACATGCTTCTCATGCTTCGCACTCTTGCAAGTTTGCCAAATGCATACGTAATACGCCATATGCATTTGCAAAGTTAGTAAAGAGAAAGGCATCCGTCTCAAGACAAAATAAAGTTAACAAATGGGGTTCTACGTGCCAAAACCACTTTCTGATTATTCGGCACGCCGTAGTGGAGGACTCCAGAAATTTCGATCACCAGGCGTTTTTTAACGTGCACTTAATCTAGTTACACGGGTGTTTTCGCATTTCGCCCCAACCTAAATGCGGCCGCCATGGCCGGGATTCGATCCCGCGACCTTGTGGTCGGCAGCCTAACACCATAGCCACCGAGTAACAACGGCGGGTGTCTAAAGCAATCGAGCAAGGCAGTGATGGCCCATATTGCTTAAGTGACGTTCCTTTTAGAGTGCAGCGATAAATCTTAGATATTCGAGGATTCGACTATATGCCAAATGCTCAAATATTCTACCGCTTTGTTAAGACTTTCGCAAACCAAGGTAACCTATGAGCCTGGAGGCATGATGACTGTATGACGCTAACGCAATGATGATGGAATAAGAAGGAATGATATTACTAGGTCCCCGGAACGAATCCCGGCAACGGCGGCTCCATTTCGATGGGGCGAAATTCGAAAACACCCGTTTATTCAGATTTAGGGGCACGTTAAAGAAGCCCAGGTGGTCAAAATTTCCGGAGTCCCCCACTACGGCGTGCCTCATAATCAGGCCGTGGTTTTAGAACGTAAAACCTCATAATTTACTTTTAATGTTTGAATGGGATTACGACACTGAAGTGACGACTGCGGCGGCTGCTGTGAATAACGCTACCTGGCGTGATCTCCTGATTACCGAGGCAGTCGCGCCTCACTTGGCTCCGTTTGCAACATGCCGCACGAGAAACAGTCCGCGCCAGCCAATATATCGGGAAATGATAACACGTATATAGCTGGGCTCAAATTAGGCATTCGGAAGTATTAAAATAGTCGGTGCAATTTTTTGTAAGATAAAGAGTTTAGGTTTCTATGTTGTTCTACCCCAGACGAGGAACCAGTGCTTTTGATCGAATTAGGGTCGTCATTCATCGTGCGAAGAATTCTGGCTAAATGTTAATTTATATATTTCCTGAGTAAAAATTTCTATTTTTTTTACAAAATGATAAATATTTACTTAATTTTATCGATTAACATTGAGTGGTTTATTTACTTCCTTTGACTAACTACATATTGCGATATAGAAACCACATAAGCCAGTAGAGTTAAGGAAGACTTACAAAGGAACGTCACGTGGGTTTATTCGTCGCACATATTTGGCTGAGTCGCGTCAACAAAAGTAATAGAATAAATGCCACTACACAAACCTAATTCGAAAACAGCGCCAGGGGCGCACACAGGGAAAAGAAACAAGGGACGGCGCGCTGCCTCTCAAGGGCAGATTTATATTTATGTTAGCACATAAACTCGCCCAACTGTTCCTACTGCTCATATACAAATTTATAAAATATAGAGGTTAGGATTTATAGCTGGAAATGTTCATTATTTTAATGAAGAAAAGCAAGCATGTGCCACGAAAGCAAAAGAAATAAAGAAAAATACAGGTTATCTATGTTACAGTAAAGCAGATTGCAAGCAGTGTTGAAATGCAGATTTGAAGACTGAGATTGAAGAAGCAGAAAATTTTATTGTCGGCGTATTTTATCCACTGCGCCTTTAAACATGAACGTACTTGAATTTAACCTATTCGCGCAGGTGCTGAATGATGCAATAGATTATGCGCATGTCGGTTGTTGCGTGTTCTGTGCGGGAGAGATAAATTGTACGCATGTGTGTCAGTGTTAACCAACTTGATACAAATATAACAGATACATTAAAGTCCGGTAACTTAAACATAAGGCCGGTGGAGCAAACGCAATAGTTTGGTTTAGGACGATTACTTGTCGTATTGCCTGTTGCCTAAGGGCGACCAATGTATTTTGATGTGAAAACAAAGTGCTGGGCAAGCTGACCCTTTTCCCGCTCCGAGTAGTTGGGCCAATGAAACCACTTCTGGTATTGTCTTTAAGGGTTCTTTTAACACTGAAATCTATAGTAAAGGGCTCCGAATAGTTTTAAAAAAGCAAACCTATGCAACTTTGTATTACAGTGATAAAGAAGTGGAAAGTCACCATATGCTGCGGTACTCTTTACCATTTGAGAATCGCATAGTACGTCGCGTTTCAGCTACGCTCATCTGTACAGTGTATCCGTCATCGGACATTATTAAGACGGAAAGCCTTAGATCTCTGTTTCAAGGTGGCGTTGTGATCGCACAGAAAATTGGAGTGCTTGTATAACTACTGGCTCATTCGTCGTCGTCGTATTTCACATCGCTGCCACATCGACGCCACTAACCATGCCATAAAAAACAGTCAATTATTGTAGAGTCAATTAAGGCATTTGAACTCAGGACCTTTGATAGGAGTCGAATCCACGACATTTGGTGTTAGTTAGGGTGAGTATGACTAAGGTACAGTTAATTAAGGTAGCCTAATTAGGGCACTCAAACCCACGACCTTTATTGGGAAAAAGTAATAAGAAGAAAGACAGCATTCGAACGAAAATGTTGAGTAATTCGACGGCTCTCTTGAGCGCGCAGACATTTACCTCCACCATCTATGGCGTACGCTAAAGTGACTGTCATGTTTTTTCATGCGTTTCTCACAATAAAGTTCATCCCTCAATAAATTCTTTGATAAGCAGCTGCGACTGGCATACCAGAAGAAAACTTAGTATCTTTGCAAAGAAATATTTATGAACGCTATCTTCGTTGAGGCCCAATTCATTCGAATTCATCCTCTCATTCTGAACTGCTAAAATTAACACTTGGCTATGAGACAAAATCTGTTTTGTATTAAGAGCAAGGTATTTAAGCCCCTAATGCGCTGTATTTCTTAGAGCTCCGGGATACATGAGTCGTAAATTAATTAGCGCGAAAACACTACATTCTCCACGGCGGTGCCGAACCACAACATGCGGGTGCAAAGGGAAATTTTTCGAAGAAGAGCGCTGCTTTGCATCAGCATTGCAGAAACCATCTGCACAGTGTCTTCTTTATGCCCCAACCTGTTTTATTATTATTGCATAAAAATGTTCCATAGAGCAAAACGTTTTGTTCCGGAATTGTTAAGATTCTGTCACAGTGGCAAATGGAGCCCGCATGTTATGTAGGGAACAACACCCGGAGGCATGATACCCGTTGTAATTTGACCATTAAGCTGACAATGTTCGTGCAAGTCAAGGTAGGTGCCGTTTTGACTATGGTGGATGAGGGTCCTGCACCAGATGTTGTGCCGTGTGCAGTTTGTGCCTTTCCAGCCAGCGCAGTGTACCTTTAGTGAGTGCGACACATTTCAAGTAGCCCGTTTACTAAACAGCATTTTACCTTTCCTGAACTTTGTTTTAAAAAAATGTAATTTCAACTTTTTCGCCACAGCTGTAAGTGTCTAACAGCAACACCTTTAATAATTGCAGCATTTCTGACGACGCCTGGCTTTACCAATGGAACACTCAGCAGAGGCCAATAACCGACGGGACTTACAACGTCGACGGTACGTAGGCCATCGTCGCTCGCCTTTACAACAAACATGGAAGATAGCTCCAAAATGCTGCGTGGCAGAAGTGTACTTATTGCGTATAAAAAGACAAGTTACCAGCGGCGCGAACACTGTTTCCGCATGAGCCACTTCACCAATGACCTTTGAAAGAAATGTGTGTCCCCTTTCCCTCACCCCCAGTCTGGGTTAGCAAACCGGGTGCTCGTCTGGTTGACTTCCCTGCCTTTCCTGTCCTTGCATTCTCTCACTGCCTGCACTAATATGAATACATGCACCCGCCGTGGTTGCCCAGTGGCTATGGTGTTAGGCTGCTGAGCACGAGGTCGCGGGATCGAATCCCGGTCACGGCGGCCGCATTTCGAAGGGGGCGAAATGTGAAAACACCCGTGTACTTGGATTTAGGTGCACGTTAAAGAACCCCAGGTGGTCGAAATTTCCGGAGTCCTCCACTACGGCGTGCCTCATAATCAGAAAGTGGTTTTGGCACGTAAAACGCCATAATTTAATTTTTTTTTATATGAATACATGCAAATTCATATGAAATCTATGCAGTTGAAATTTTTGAACGAATTTCTTCTCATATCAGGAAATTGGGAACGCACGCTCCTATAGGCCGTCGCGTCAGAAGCCGAGACTACGTTCCATGCCATTATCAATTCACTCGCCACTCGAACCAGTGCATGCCAATTGGTCTTCCATTTTGTTTAGCAAGCAGAATTTCAGTGGGTCCATCGCGCTACCACTGGATACTTTTTTTCTTTGAACCGATCAAACTTAGAAGACAAAGTGATTTGATACCATCCCAGCGTGTGATTTGCATTTAGGGTGGCGTTTAAGGTGTCTAATATAGCGGAGGGTTGTAACGGTGCTCTAACGTTCTCGGCAGAGCGTGAGAATTGTTCACGTGTAGCATGTTATCAGCAGCCGTCGTATCCCACTGCATGCAAGTTAGTTTACAATTTGGGGCAGCCCAAATCAATTTTTACTGAAACTGTTATTTTATACTCGCAAAGAAAGCAACAACTGCAACGTAAACATTACAAAATTAATGAAACAGTAACTCAATAAGACAAAATTATTTGCAAGGTATTTCGCACTGTGAGCATAAATCATTGCCAGGTATCACCACTATATGCTTCTGAAACTTCATCGAGCTTCAATCGCATCGATAGACTAAGAATCCCAGTACACAACGATTTCCAATGAGTGTGTCACCACCTGAAAATTATACCGCTGTGTTAACAAGAAAGTCTACACCTTGCCGATACAACGGCCTTCCAAACTGAATGTTCTATTCTGTGCGCTGATTAGCATTCTATGGATATATCAAGCATTTTTCGTTCTGCCAGTATCTGTGCAACCTATTTCATAACACTGACTGATGCACGTTGAGAGTTTAACGGCGTGACTAGCAAAAGTTAGTGTGCTGGACTTTAAAAATGAACTCCTTAAATTACGTTTAATCAATCGCACTGTAGTTCGTTGGAAATCGAAGATAATGCAACTCAAATCTTTAGTGATCCGGTTCGGAATTGGCGTTTAATGCTTTTGTGACGTACGAAGCCATAGACACTATGGCATTGGGTGCCGTAATGCGATTATCATTCTTAGCCGGCTTTCTCCAAATCAGATTGCATATAAAGGTGTATTCAGCAATAAGGTGTGCCCTTCATTGTTTTGTAGGGAACCTCCTCGCATCCTCACGAGGGTTCTGCCGTATTCACGCCTTCTAATCTCTCCCGTTCTCCCTCTTTTTTTTAATGTCACGCAATTTCTGCGCACTTTGGGAACATGCGCTACAAGCTACAGTCCTTGCAGCGCTATACGCACACCCCATACTTTTAAAGCAATTTGACGCTTTCCGTTGCATCACTTAATGGCATCGACCCGTGAATTAAGACTCCCATATTTCTTTCCAAGCTAATCTGCTGTCTGCAACACGAATCTTAGATAATCGTATTGACCAATCGTTGTTGATGTTCCGTTGATAGTCTACTGATGGCATACACAAGGCCTGTGGTATGGACAAGCCTTTTCGATTTCTTAATGAGTTTCTAAATATGCATTGCTTACCGCCTGAGCTTAGGAACTTCAGCCCCAGGAGTGGCCAAATTGGGTTCGGATAACCAGTTTCTGAAAGGCGAGTACGTCGTGACACATGTATGTGTCATAGGAGGTCAAGAATCTCTGATGAGGCTTAAAAAAAATTATAATCCCTCGGTGGAAATGTGCCCTCTCAATTTTGCTTTGTCCTCCTCTGTAACGCGTTAAGTGTAGTGCTCGTAATAGTTTGCCTAAAGGAAAGAAGTCCATGTATCTAATGCGCCTATATCTAGATAATCCAGCACATATGGTGGGTCAAGGGTTGCACACACAAGAAATCGACATGTCCTATTTTCCTTCGAACACTCTCCTATTGTGTCCGCGATATGAGATAGAGCGTAATAATCTTCAGAACAATTAAGCTCGTTCTCGGTATCCCCATCACTGAGCACGAAGCTATTGCGTCGATTCAAGACATAGTTATAGATGGGAAAAGCATAGACTCCGGTAGCCCTGCAGTAGGGCTCCCCCACCACTAAAGCTTCTTGCCTCGCACCCTCGATAATAATGAAGCATTCATTTTCTATGAATTGCCCTTGCAAAGCGAGGAATGAAGACCTTTGCTGTACTTTTGTACCGTACAGGTGTCACTGACAAGGGTAACACGAGTTACCTGCCCCTGGGGTCCAGCACCAGCATTGATCACGCAATGTCCATCACAAGCCGCACAGGCATGGAGCAAGCACCTGCCATTACAGAAGGCGGCGCCAGGTGAGCCCACATTTAGAAAAGTTTAATTCCAAAGAAACTCAGTTGCAAGAGGGATGGCTACCCGGGGGAAAATCATGGCTGTACTCGCTAATTTCTCCCGGTAAGGGCCAGCTCTGATGCCTGAAACAGGCCCTGCATCAGCAGCTTTGAGCGTTCGGCATGCGGAGCTTGACATGACATACGTAATAGTTGTAAGAGCGCAACTGGACACGGACAGAGTAAAAAAAAACAGGCAGCATGTTACTCCTTTTAGACATGAAGGCACGCGTTCAGGATGGTTACCTTGGAGACTCACTCCCCCCTGTGAAATACATGGACTTAATGAGGAGGAAGATTTTCATCTAAGAAATAGATGTCAAAATGAAACAGAGCATATCTATGTTTACCGAGGCCGTGTAGGGTAGGTACGCATGCAGTAAGAAAAGTGGCCGAAATTAATCCGAACTTCCACACTAAGGCTTGCCTCATAATGAGATGCGATGAACCTAGTGAGGAGCAAGATGTTCATCAAAAAGAAAGCGCGGACAATGACACAGAGGATTTCTAAGTGTACCGAGGCAATGTAGCTTAGGTGCGCTGGTAGTAAGCAAAGCAGTCGAAATTAATCCGGGCTCCCACAATACAGCCTGCAACATAATGAGATCGTAGTTTTGGTGCATAAAAACCCCAGAATTCAGTTCTTATTTTTAATATCACTCCCTTCACCAAACGCCTCAAAGGCCATAAGAGGAATGTTATTAGGTAACGGTTATTGAATAAGTTGCTTAGCCGCACATATCTCAGCAAGAGAACATGAATTATGTCAAAATGTCATGGTAAGTACTGCGTAATCTCACCATTTCTTTTTTCTTGTAATTAAGCACTACCTATCGTTGATGATATCAAAGTAGATGTTCTTTTAAATTAGCCTGCCCTACTTCCGCACGTCATTGGGAGGAAGTTCTCACTCTGATTGATACGTAGCTATGATATGTCAACTACTAGGACAACTGCACAAGCGAGTCTTGTACCGATAATACGGCAAGTTGCAGTGCTTGTGTAAAGAAGTGCAAGCACCCTGACCAGCCCAGTGCACACAGTTTGCCCAGAATTCGCCTTTCCTTCATTCTTTCTACTGAGAGAATAAGAAATAAATGGTAACAGCTACGTGAATATGCTCATCTCGACTTCGTCTCTGTTCAAGGACTTCTCACCAAAACGTCGCGTTATGCAACTATAAGTGTAAGACTTCCCCAAAAAATGAAGGCATGAAAACATAAAGCGGGAAATGCTGACCGAGCACAATTGCTCTGCGCTCTGCTTTGCGCGTTCGCGATTGTTTCACACTGGGACAAGCACCTACAGTATCCTTCGCCGGCGCTCCTCATCACGCCATCGTTTTGACCGGGCATGTTAGAGGTCATTAAATCACGTGTTATGCGTGTATTGGGCACGTGGTATAACACTGATTTAGTTAATACGTGAGCTTGTCTTGGAATATACTGTCTAAATACTAATAACCATAATTTCGTTATTGTTTTAGTGTCATATCGTAGATGCAATACCTTCGCCCTTCCGCGAACACAGCGTCTACATTGGTACGAGACCTCTTTCATTGCGATATCATAGATCGCACTAAATTGATTCAGTGCAATATGCCTGTGTGCCTTAAGGATTTTGCAGGCAAACGTTTCCACACAGGAACTTGTCCTCATCTGTTGTGTCCCCTAGTCGAAATGTTGGCTTCCGCTACAATCTTTGTCCAGCCACTATTGCCTCAGCGTTCATGTGAATTTCTGTCTTGTGTTGCAGAATTCCTGAGACAACCCGTGTTGACCAATGGAACACGCAGTATCACCTGGCTGATAGCACATCTACCGACTGCGGTACGTGCAGGAAGGTTTTCGGTCACTGGCATACCATGCCTTGCTGTCAAGGTGGTTGAGGAAGCTAACGTTCGCTATGGTACACAATACATTTAAGCAGCACGAATGAATGAATTCTGGGGTTTTAGGTGTCATAACCACGATGTTATTATGAGGCACACAATA
Organism: Dermacentor andersoni; assembly: GCF_023375885.2. Taxonomy (NCBI): domain Eukaryota; kingdom Metazoa; phylum Arthropoda; class Arachnida; order Ixodida; family Ixodidae; genus Dermacentor; species Dermacentor andersoni. The sequence continues at coordinate 70,759,802 of NC_092824.1, read as the reverse complement.
GTGAGGGACTCCGGATTTATTTTGACCACCAGAGGATTTTTACCGTGCCACCAATGTTAAACATCATCGCCGCTGTCTGAGGTATGGTTGAGTAAATTTCAGTCATGCACCTTTTCGTTATTTGGTTGATCCAAACTTTTCTTGTTTCGGTTAAGTCATTTTATAGCGAGGCTTTCTTTGCCTCATAAAATATACTGTGACAATGGAGTGCAAGGTCCGCCCACAAGTCCCGAGTCCAACCGCCCTTACCCGCTGAAAGCCAAGCCAGCTGGAATCTGCTCGAACCTTAATGACCTTGCTCTGCTAACGCAAATGTCCTTTGTCTCAGCGCTGATATGAGGATCACCCATAAAATTTGCGAAGATGTGCAGGTTTCATCGTAACCAATGACAAATTTTTTCTAGAACCATTTATCGCATTTCGCGGTTCACTGATATTTTTATATGCCCAATATCGTTCTAGAGATTTTAAAGGTAAAATACGAAATGTTTACTTCACTTTATTTTTCAATAACAGCAGCAACCTACTATGCAGCCATCGTTCCGTACATGCATTTGCATGTACCATATTCTTGTATGACAGGCAGCACCGTCGTCTGCCGCTGTGTTGCTTATCAAAGAGCACAACCATTATCAAAGCGCGCCAAGAAGCGAGAGAAGAAAAATCAGCCCTTGCAAGGTCAACCGAGCTCCCGTCTATGCAGAAGAGACGAAGGAATGCAGCAATGAACTCCCGAAGCACATGTGGGTCTTTTTCGTAACGTTACGTTGTGGCTTCCCCCTTTTGTTGTTTGAATTTAGAGAATAACTTCACATGGCCGCAGCGTTGTCAGGGTTTCTTCTTGCTTCCTGTGCGCTCTTACCACGGTATTCTCCGGCCTTGTTGTCGCACAATGGCAAATCGGCACCTTTATTACAGGGCATACAGGCCACACAGAAACCGGAAGCATGGGTTTCACACTTCCGGTCTGCAGCAGCAGCCCAGTGGCCAGTACAAGCTACGCGCGCCTGCAGGAACCATCGGACATCTTCGGGAACTACGCTTGGTGAGCCAAACTTTTGTATGAATTCCTTTCGATGGAGGAACTCAGTGACACGACACGGAACGCTGCCCATGGCTCAATTTTACTTCCACTGACGAAATTGTGCGACGGATGAAAGCGTTTTTGCCTGAAATGCCAAATGTCATCTGCAGTTAAGACAATATGGCGCTGGCGTAACAGGAAGATTTAGCTCAAGACCTAAGTACATTGAAAATGAGAGATCAATCTGCTGAACAACCCACTGTACAAGTATTCCAGTTTCTGCATTTGAAAAAAATATTAATAATATTGTAAGGAATTGCAGTTTTGATTTGCCTCGCACGTATAAAAAATTCGGAAAAAATTCGACAATAATGCGAACGCCGTGATTCTCTAAACTGCACCTAATACCACATCTAAAGTGCACGAAATAGATGTATTACGCAGCACCCTGAAATATACTATTTTAGGAGCAGATCCTGAGGAAATTCTTGGAAACCCAAACTTCACGCAAATATGGATAGATGGATATGGATAGATGGATATGGATAGATGGATGTGGATAGATGGATGTGGATAGATGGATGTGGATAGATGGATGTGGATGGATGGATGTGGATGGATGGATGTGGATGGATGGATGTGGATGGATGGATGTGGATGGATGTGGATGGATGTGGATGGATGGATGTGGATGGATGTGGATGGATGGATGTGGATGGATGTGGATGGATGGATGTGGATGGATGGATGTGGATGGATGGATGTGGATGGATGGATGTGGATGGATGGATGTGGATGGATGGATGTGGATGGATGGATGTGGATGGATGGATGGATGGATGTGGATGGATGGATGGATGGATGTGGATGGATGGATGTGGATGGATGTGGATGGATGGATGTGGATGGATGGATGTGGATGGATGGATGGATGGATGTGGATGGATGGATGTGGATGGATGGATGGATGTGGATGGATGGATGGATGGATGTGGATGGATGGATGGATGTGGATGGATGGATGGATGTGGATGGATGGATGGATGTGGGTGGATGGATGTGGATGGGTGGATGGATGTGGATGGGTGGATGGATGTGGATGGGTGGATGGATGTGGATGGATGGATGTGGATGGATGGATGGATGTGGATGGATGGATGGATGTGGATGGATGGATGGATGTGGATGGATGGATGGATGTGGATGGATGGATGGATGTGGATGGATGGATGGATGTGGATGGATGGATGGATGTGGATGGATGGATGTGGATGGATGGATGTGGATGGATGGATGTGGATGGATGGATGTGGATGGATGGATGTGGATGGATGGATGTGGATGGATGGATGTGGATGGATGGATGTGGATGGATGGATGTGGATGGATGGATGTGGATGGATGGATGTGGATGGATGGATGTGGATGGATGTGGATGGATGGATGTGGATGGATGTGGATGGATGGATGTGGATGGATGTGGATGGATGGATGTGGATGGATATGGATGGATGGATATGGATGGATGGATATGGATCAAAGTTGTGACTGATGCGGTTGCTGAAATTTAACTGTTTAAATCAAATACCCCCAACTAGTTTTAGAATCGAACGTAAGTCACTGAATAAATATTTTCTTCAGCCTAGACCAGGTCCTCTGAAAACGCAAATCCCGCTATGGTGGCCAGCAATCCCAACTACTAAATTTATAATTTATTTGTTTATTTATTTACTTACCTAAAAAATGATTACAATGTAAAAATTAAGTACGTAATCTGATCTAGATACGGGCCGAGCGAGCACGATTAGAAAAAAGGTACCAAGTTACACCACATAAATTCAATCACACCATAACCTTTCATGAGTCACATGAACAATGACTAGAATAAACATAACCCGCCGTGGTTGCTCAGTGGCTGTGGTGTTGGGCGTCTGAGCACGAGCTCGCGGGATCAAATCCAGGCCACGGCGGCCGCATTTCGATGGGGGCGAAATACGAGAACACCCGCGTGCTTAGATTGAGGTGCACCTTAAAGAACCCCAGGTGGTCGAAATTTCGGGAGTCCTCTACTACGGCGTGCCTCATAATCAGAAAGTGGTTTTGGCACGTAAACCGCTTATAACTTAATTTTTTTTTAGAATAAATACAGGTAAACGAATAAATAGCATATTAACAGCAACATAGCAAACAATTTTCATCCAGTACAAACAGGGTAGTAACTTCAAAAAACAGCAGGCAGGAGAGAACGCATACAAGACACTTGTGCATGTCTCGTATTCTGTTCCTATTTTTTTTCTTGCATTTCTGCCTTAAACTGTAGGAATGATGACGCGTCAACAATGCCAACTCCACGTATGCAAACTTCATGAAATTAACGCACAAGAAATCTCATGGCCAAGAAATGAATAGAAAGAAATAGGTTTTTCATGTTACATTGACGAACATTACAATGAACGTTGTACTGTATATTTGCAGAATAGGATCTTCAAAAAAAAACCCTCCCGCAGCAGATTTCATCCACGGCGCTTGAAAACTCTGGCACACTTCATATTATTCGATATGTATTTGAAATTTGTGTATTGCCATATGTCCGACGAGGAGCAGCCCCCTCCCCTCCCCCCCTGTACTTGTCAGAGATAACGCGAGTACTACAGTACGCCTTTTAAGCATTTGCAATTATGTTACTCCTCCTTACCTACAAGGGCTTGTATAAAAAGCAAACTGCTGATTTAGCTCGGGCAATACGGTCTGTTTCAGTGTCAAGCGTCTCACTTCCGAGGGCACACTTTTGGACATTTGCCTGAATGCTCCTGCTTAGCTTGTCCAAGAAGTACGACTATTTTTAATCTTTAGCGCATGTAAGTTTCATACATAATCTTCGTTTTTCAGATAGTTCTACTCGTCTGCACAGGTTACATTTAGGCTTTTTATTATGTAATAAATATAACAACACTTTTTATTAATATCCAATCCACGGACCATCGTTCATGTTTTCAAGTTTAACGAAATAGACGCAACAAAAGCTCCAGTGTTCAATTGCTGCAAATCTAGACGCCAAATCGAGCGTTAAATATAAATGTAGCAGGTTCCAGCTCAGATTGTGCGAATCGCCTTACTATGAACGCGCGATTTAGTTTGTCCAACTCTCAATTGGCAAATGTCTTTTTATCATCCCGTAGCAGTCGCCCATTTTGAGCCCCATTGTACGTTTCCTTGCAGGAATGCTACTGGAACAGGAGGGAGGGAACAGCAAGAGTTGTCCGGTGCATGTTTCAATGCTTCCAGCAGACAGGATGCCTTACACGGGCACACCAAGGAACACACGGGCGATACAGCCTACACTTGCAAAGCAAGTTATTCTGTGAATAATTCAGTGAAACACTGCCGGAATACAACAGGCACAAACCACAAATGCGCAACCTGCGGCAAAATGTTCCACCGGGCTAGACTCCTTGCTACACATTACCGCACGCACACAAACGAGAGACCTTACAAATGCGAAATATGTGATAAATCGTTTCGGCAATCTCATCACCGGGATAACCACAAACGTACACATACAGGCGAGAGGCCGTACACTTGCAAAACATGTGGTAAATCATTCGCGCACTCGTGGAATCTCCGTACGCACATCTACACTCACACAGACGAGAAACCCCATCTCTGTCAGAAGTGTTCTAAACCATTCAGAACCAAAAAAAACCTCAAACATCATCACAACTTGTGTTGTGGGGGACAGAGCTTTCGTTTGCGAAATATGTAATTCATCCTTCAAGAACAACTCGGCTCTCGATCGTCACCGTCGAAGGTACATGCATGGATGAAAACCCGTATTAGTGTACGCAGGGCGCATTCGCTCTCACACAGAAAGCCATTGATGGACAGCTGTACCAGAATATTACCTGCCAATTATGTAGAGATGCATTCGGAGACGACTATCAACTTATTACATACATCGTGACGCATAGGGGTGTCCAGAGATAATAGTCTGACTAGGACGCAAGTTAACCAAATCGCCCGCGGCTTTTGCGTACCAACGTCAAAGTGAAGCAGTGCGGGGAAGCAACGCTGATATTCTTTCAGAGGATCCAGGAGCTAACTGAACGCATCGTGTGTATAAGCCAGCTGCTTTTGACGTCTAAGCGGCCTAGTAAAATGAGCGATGTGAACGATGTCATCTGGTTTCTCCAAACTATGAGAAAAGACGTCGTCGCCAGAAATATTTGGATTGCTTCAATGTCGATGTATACGGCAGATCCTAGCCAGCGCTTACTGTTTGCATAACTGCATTTGTTTTTCACGAACACAGCATTAGCAAACTTATTTCAAGACAGATCCTTATGGGCTGCAAGTTTGTGTTTTATGTAAGTAGAAGGTTGAAATACCTTCACAATATCCTTGACTCCCTGTTCTGTCAGTTTCTTTGCAGGTGTTTTGACAGCGTAGTAGTGAACAGGCTCTAATGATCCCTATGCTTTATGATATTCCAATGTCGATAGAAGGGAACATCTCCTATTGGAAATCATTTAAAAATGAGGTACTCTTTTCTTCCCAACTAAAATGTAATCTGCGATTATTTAGGGTCCTTGCGCCTTGTTGCCTTCCAGAGACAAGTTTTAGGACTATATATGGACACATTCTACGCATGAGAAACATTTCATTTAAAATTTGTTGAATGCATTCACTGTTTTTGTTCCCTTTGGTTCCTGCATTCATACCAAAAATCTTTGTTGTATACCATAAACTACGCTGATGACAGTAATCAGACTGCATCAGATCAAAATAATTTGGAGCTTCAATATATCGTGTGTTCTCCAACTACGAAAATTTTAGCTATTTTATTGTGGTGGCTTAGAGCTTCTAAAGCCAGTCTTTTATCCACTTGGAATCCGTCTGTTAAGACTCGCACTGTTCTCTAGTAACAGCTGTAGAATCCTTTTAGCCTGATGTGACAAACGCATCTGTGCGAGCAATGACAGGATATGCGAGATGCAGTTTTTAGGTATATTGACACGCATACTTGTATATCTTCTTCTTGGGAAAGCGTTTCGCAGGCGACAAAGCTTGTTACCACTGAACGCATGATGCGACTGCATTATCACAAGATTCTCGATGTTTTTCGTCGATTATACACTTTTCCTACGTTGTAGTCGAACCTTCTGTAATCAGATTGCACGCGCAACACGTATGCAGTTCTGCATTCTGGAAGGCATGCAAGCACCAACAATTACGCTGGAATCTTCGATGAATCACGTACGAATATGCGACGCTCGTTAGCTGTAAATCAATTTTTGGACGATCGACGCATGTGCTCGGATCTTTCTGTCCGAGTGTAACCTATTTTGTGGGTTCGCGTTCGCCCAATAAAGTGGTAGTTTCCTGTCTCACGGTTCTTCCTGTGTTGTTCCCTTCTACGAAGGGGAGATGCCTTGCGGAGACAACCAGTCAGCAAGGAAATTCTGCTACTTCTATAGAACCACTGGACACCAACCAGAAGTCGGCCCCAACCCAATGGTTGTGCGTGCAACGTCTGCACCCACCTTAACCCAGACGCCGGACACACTTGAGTTCCGAAGTGCGCTCTTTGCGGAGGGGCCCATTTAATGGCCGCAACCGTGTGCAACAAGCCAAGCGCATTCCTGGCAGAGGGAAACCTGCCTCCACCACCACACTCAAAACCCAACAGCAGCCCCACCCGGTAACTCAGTCGACCAAGGCGGCTGACCTTTCCCGTGGTGGTTCAGCTCAGTGAGAAGACTCCGACTTAGACTACGCGGAGTCTTCGACCGTCTAGGGATCCCAGTCCGGTCCCAACCCAAGGTCCAGATCCCGCTCCTGCTCTCGCGCCCGGCCTCACTTTCGGTCGCCCGATGGCGATCTCGGTCGACGCCCAAGCAAGCTCAGCAGGCAGCACCAACGAAAGAAAAAGGAAGCCTCACTCAAGAGGACTACCACCAAAGAAAACGAGGTATCCTGGACAGCAGTAGCTTCCGCCTCGTATGAAAAAAAAACAGACGCCGCATCTGTGAAATTTGAACAGGAACTCGCGCGCATGCACGCACAGATGCAAACACTCATTCAAGAAAACAGAACTCAAACAAGTGATACAGCTCACCCAAATGCCACACGATATGGCACCACACAAGGCCACCACTGACCTACAAACCCATGCCGATGCAATCCGCTTTCAGATGCACGCCTACATTGACGCTACACGCGCCCAGTTTGAACGAATAACACAGACTGCAATACAACGCACAGAGAGCAATAAAGCACATGGAAACCACTCTAGACAGCAAGCTTAAGGACCAGCTTCACTCCATAAAACTTCAAAAGACACTACGACACAACCTCTGCAAGGCCACAGCTGTGGCAGGACCGAACAGCTAGGGCCAGATCGTAACATCACCTTAAACATCTAACAATGCCTAGACCATACAACCAAGTCGATGAAAACTTTGAAATTTACCCACGGCGATGTAACTGCGGTGAGTACCAAAGGAAAAAGGGCGATGACAATATATGTCGCTCATTCCTCAAAACCGCCGGGGCTCATAGCCCTAGAGAACCCCGTAGCCGACTGATTCTGCATGGCTATGAAGAATACCACAGAAGTCAAGACAAGTGGAAGGTAGCCACACTAGTAGACAGAAACATCACAACCATATAACACAAGCCCATAGACGACGGGTGCCTACTACATGTACTCCTTGAACTCGTCTACAAAGGCAACCAGAAACAGAGCTTTCGTGCTAAACATGCGTCCCCCCCCCCCCCCCCCCAGCCGAAGGCGCGCAAACGCAAACTCTTGACGGACACCCTCCGCCTCGGTAAAGACAATCACCTGGAAATCATAGGCCATTTCAAAGCTCAGAGCACGCTGTGGGGGTACCAGATGCCGGGCTGCAAGGTTTCCCTGCTAGGAACACTATCAGGAGTGTGTCACCTCACACTCATCACAGACCCAAACATACCAACTAGGGACGGGAACAGCGTAACAAGCGACTCCACTCCCGACCTCCTATTCATTACACCACGCGAGCCGAATGGCTCAACATACTCCAAAACTTGAGCAGCGATCACTACATACTAAATATAACACTACAGATTGGACGCCTATGCAGGCAGATCGGCACAGCTAAACTCTCATCAAGGAAGCCTAAGAACAGGACGCAGGCACAATCATGAACCTGGAATACTGGTGCGACAACCTCTGTCGGCATACACAACACCACACAAAGGAAGTCGACAGCACGGAGCAGACCCCAGACGTGAGTCCCCACTTACTACACCTGTGGTATGCCAAAAGGGGCCTCACCCGCTGCCGTAAAGTCCAAAAGAACAACAGGAAAATAAGGACACGTATAGCACAAATCACAGCGGAAGCAGAAGACTGGTATAGATTCTACGACTCGTTCGGTGGCACGCTGGATACGGCCAAAACTTGGCACATCCTTAATATCATCCTGGGCCCCGCCGAACCCAAAGGACACACGGCACTGGAGCGGTTACTACACACCTACCCAGGTAGCCAACAAGACCTCGTCTATGCTGTCAATGTCAAATGCTATTGAGATGCCGCTCCCACACAACCATGTACAACACCCTACACAGGACAAACAAACCCACTAATGGAGGAACATATCACAGTAAACGAAATGAGACCAGTAATCGCAGCCACGACCAGTAACACAGCGGCGGGCACGGACTGCATCACGAACTCCATGATCGGAAACCTGAGCGACAAGTCTATCTCCACGCTCACGACCTTTCCCAACCAACACTGGGAACAGGGTACGGTGCTGGCGATGTGGAAACACGACCCAATTATCATGATCCCCAAGTCGGGCAAGAAATTGGCAATTGAAACCCTCAAACCCATGTCGCTCATGTCCTGCATCGACAAGGGGCACGTGAAAATTATCAACACGACACTACCGAGACCCGGTAGCGCGGGAACTGCGAAGCAACTGCAGTTATTTATAGCTTGGTGTTGGGAAAGCAGCACTGCAATTTATGCATAACAGAGCGTCCCTTGTCCGGCGATACGAACTGTCTGCTTCATTTGAACAGAGCCTGATAGTCAGCAAAATTGTCGTATCTGGCAATAACCCGCTGCTTATGGCTAATTTAAATTGTATACCTTCTACTCTTTCACGAGTCCTTACACGAACATTTTATCCCCTGCAAACTGTGCACTTCACTTTCACCAGAGAGAGGGATGAAGAGGGAAGGCAGAGAGTTTAAACAGATATCAGTCTCGTGTTTGCTGCCCTACAGTGGGGTGGGAGATAGGGGTTAGAAAGAGCACCGAGAGGAAAGCGTTAACAAAACACCCCCCTGTAACGGTAACCTGTCTGCGCATTAGGAGGCCGTTTTCAATTTACTTCTAGGAGCATTGCAGTAATCAGGGAAGGCCAAGGGGACCAGTGATTGGTCTGCAACCTCTGCAGTCGAATTTGCATCCGTAGGTCCGACTTGCAAATACATCGGGTCACGTGCTTCGCCAAGAGGACTTACGTAGGCGAGCAATGCGATGCACCGTCTGAGTCGCGTGCGACGACAATCAGCACACATACCGCAACAGCGACTAGCTCTCGCGAATGATGGTCGAAAGCATAACCCTGCATGTGGCTCAGAGGCTGTATCAGTGCCGTGAGACCGGCTCTTACTCGGGCTGGAAAGATATCCTGTAGACAGACATTCCAGTTTAAAGCGTCGCAACTACCTTCACTGTGCTGCTCTATTTCTTGATAATCAAGCTCCTAGGGCGCATCTTTCTGGGCACAAATTAGGCGGTTAAGTTATGATCTATGCGTGCAGGAATTCGCTCGTCGACAGTTCCCCCAGCACTTACGGCAACGCGAAACAGGAGCCAGGGATGCAATGGCGCACCTGTATTTTAATGCGAAGCATTCTTGGTGAGTATAAGGCAGTTCTTTCAGCCGTCTGCCTAACTGTTTTCGTGGGCAAAGCCACACCTACGTGATATAGCTGAAAGTCTGCTAGCTTTTCGCTCGTGATGTCACCTGCGTGACTTTTCCTAGTGCGCCGGATGTAGACTGCGAGCGATGTGTCGCGCCTGTGGTGTACTTTTTATTGTTCCTTACGCAGTAAAGGTAGACGTGATTGCCGACATGAAATAATCAATAAATGAAAAACTTTATTTAGTGAGCTTTTTCAACCCATGCACCGGATGTAAGTAAATAAGCATGGTCTGAGCCTTAAGCTTGTTCAAATTACGTGTTGATGCTCACTATAGTGTATTTCTAATGCAGCATTAGGTAGCTGCTGCGAATAGAAATGGCACGCCACAGCCAGCGTGATGTACAACAAACTTCATATGATCAACGTCCCATCTTGCCTCGACTTGTTCTGACAATTCATTCGTGTGTTATGCGGCGGGAATTCTTTTAAACCGCCACCATTTTCATGATGCTCTGAAAGTTCGAGTAAATGAAGCCTGCCCCAATTGTGGTTCAAACGATGGCGAGATATCCGTAGGTTTGAAAACGCACACGGCCAGAGCACAGCGAAAAGTGGCTGGACAACACACTAGGCTCGTTTCTGTTAGCGGCTCTGTCATCATGTGGCATTTTATTTGCAGCGTGATAAAGCGGTCAGTACATGACCGGGGTAGTTGGAGAAGTATGGGAGAGGCCTTTGCCCTGCAGTGGGCGTAACTAGGCTGATGATGATGATGATGGTGATGATGATGATGATGATGATGATGATGATGATGATGATGATGATGATGAAAGCGGTCTCGCTTGATTCGTTGTATACCATATTTGATTAACTTTTTGCGACACATATCTATGGGATTCGGAGCGGGCAGCAGCATAATTCCTTTAACGACTACAGCGCTCATCGTGGTCGACATGAAACGCAATTTCCGACTGTGGCCCAATCAATGACCGGGACGCGAAACTGTCCCCAGTGTGCAAGGCCTGACTGTGCAACAGCTATGCCCGACCCACGAGCGTTCGTCACCGAAGAAGCATGGGAACTGTGAAGCAACTGCAGTTCCTTGTTGCTAGGTGGTAGCGAGGCCAGCACTGAACTTTGTGGATAACCGAATAAATTGAGCGTCCCTAGTCCGGTGATACGAACTATCTATTTCATTTGTATAGAACCTGATAATCAGCAGAATTGTCGCGTCTGGTGATCACCCACTGGTTATGGCTAATTTAACTTGTACACCTCCGACGCTTTCAGCAGTCCTTACACGAGTAACTTCTCCGCTGCAAGCTGTCCACTTCACTTTGACAAGAGCATGAAAAAGAGCAATCATGTCATCACATGAACGCGATTTTTTTTTTGGAAATGAGTGTTAGTTTGGTTAGATGTTTCACCGGAAAGATACTACGGGTAATGGGGGTGCCTCTGTTATTATTCAACAATTTTTGCTTTTGCATCAACCTAACGGCGCCCACTATCATCACGATTTTTCCATATAGGCGGTGTCAATTTATTCTAAACCCCCATGTGCCAAAAGCTTTATTTGCTCCCCTTAGTTTTAGGCATTGAGTGCGCATGCGCGGAGCTTCAACATCGCGTATTCGTGAATACACGCCAGTTCATTGCCACTGAAACATCAGGCATGGCTTACGAAAGAAGCAACGAATATACGCCTCCAGTGTTCAGCCTCACCGACGAAGCAGCCCCAATTGCAAGCAGTTACAACCAGGGCGCATCTTCGGGTGCCTACCCAACGTGAGCTCTACCACTTGTCAATTTTCATTGAATGCTGTTACCCTTAGACACGGCCCAGGTAATAGGCTTCTACATCTTTACATTTGTTCCCACCTATACCGGGTCTTTGTTGACGGCCAACTTGAGCTTTTCAATCGGGGACTTACATATAGACGCTTCGATTAACGGGCGGTGCGGAAATATTGTCATGTACAGCGCAAGGACGGCTGTTTCGCGTTCGGAATAAAACTTATCACACCGCTAAACGAATTTATTTAACGAAGAAAATAGTTTGCGCTCATGTATGATTATTGCACTGCACACCCGCCACAGGGTGTTGTAACTCGAAGCCCCGGGTACAATTCGAGATGTGACCGGCGTATTTCGATGAAAGCGCACTGTAACAAGGCTCGTGCCCACCTGCATTTACGTGCTCGTTACACAAGCCCCGGTGGTGAAAGTCTAAATGCAGTTTCCACTGTGGCATGCGTTTTATCAGGTCCTGGATCTCGCGCGAAAAACGTAAGAATTGGTCAGTTTTACGCGCACTACCTCACTTTATTTGCCGAATTGGTGAGTAATATCGTGAGCAGTATGAGTGGGAACACGCGAACGGGTGGCAAATAGCATCGAGAGCGAGATACGCGGATGGCACGGTCGAAAACAAAGGGAAGGGGCGGACACTCTTGCGCGAGCTGTTGGCACTCCCTCTACACCTTCTTTTTTTTCGAAAACGGTCGCAGACGGCATTTAACTGGCCGCCGACAGCCGTTAAGACTGTTATGTGTCGCAGTGACTTACAGCAGGTCATTGTTTTCTCGCATGCTTTTCTATATTTAGAGCGCAGCTCACAGGCGCCCGCTCCTGCGTTTAGCGTAGGGGTACTTTTTTTTTTTTTTCAGATATACTGCATATGCATATGCAGTACATATGCATATCATATGCATACGCATATGTTATGGAGCGCATAGTTTCACGCGTTACAGTCAGACAAGATTTCCCAGCGAAGTAGCTCTCGATTGCTTACGCGTCAGAACAGTGCTGCTATGTGCCACGCTTCGGTGCACAAAGTTATCAGCAAACACAGTATCAAACAGCTTCATCAATGCGCGCTGGCGACGTGTGAATTTCTGCGCTTTGTATAAAGAGACGCACGGTGGGAGTGCCAACAGTTAATATAACATCGTCCTCCTTTGCACTTTCCGACAGCGGCAGCCGCGTATCGCCCATATAGCAGAGTTCGTGGCTATCCGACATGCGCTGTTCTGTACATACCTGGTCGTATTGCTCACGATAGCACTTTCTGGACGACACGCAGATGTGCACAAAAATGCCGCAGTTTGCCTCGTAAAAAGAAAGTGTGACCGTGTAGGTAGTTTCTAAGCGCGATGGAGGAAAAGCCAGTTGTTTTAAAAGGACTGCTTGTCCGTTTGCCTGTGTTCCCTGAGGGCGATCAATACGTATTAACATACGCGATAATACGTAGACCATACGCGCTGTGGCCCAAGCGGATCCTTTTCCCTCTCGGAGTGATTTGGTCGATGAGGCCACTTCTGGTTTTGTATTTTTAAGGGTTCTTCTAACAGTGACATTTATCTGACAGGGCTCCGAATCGTTTTTAATAGAGCAATGTTGGGCGACTGTATACAACAGCGACAAAGAAGTGGAACGTCATGGTATTCTACATACATTCTACCACTTGTGAACAATCGCAGTGGCACGTCGCCTTTCAGCTACGCGCATGCTGTGCATTCTATCATCGGACATTTTCGAGGCGAATGCCGTACACCTCTGCCTCAAGGTTGCGTTGCGATTGTACAGAAAATAGGAATGCGGGTGCCACTGCTCGTGCGTTCGTTGTCATATTCTTCCACATCGTTGCTGCTAATAAAGCAAGAAAAGCACAGGTAAATAAAATACGGTTAATTAAGGCACTAGGAGTCACGACCTCTGGTGGGAGGCGAACCCATGACCTTTGGTCTTAATTAGGGCGAAGTTGATGAAGGCACAGTTGATTAAGGTAGCTCTAGTTGGACGCTCGATCCCACGACCTTTAGTGGGAAAAAAAACAAGTAATAAGAAGTAAGAACGCATTCGAATGAGACTGTCTAATAGTTCGATGGATGTCTCTCGAACGCGCACGCTTTCGCCTTGACCCTCTTTGGCGTAGGCGAAAGTGAGTGTCCTTTTTTGTCATGCTGTTCTCACAATAAACTTGCACCCCTTGAAGGAATTTTTGGATACGCTGCAGCGAGAGGCATTGTAGACACAAACGTATCGGCACTTGCCGATAAATATTTATAAACTCGATCGTCGTAGATCCTGAATTCATGCGAACTCATCTTTTCGTTCTGAATTGTTTAAACTAAGACTTGCCTAAGAGACAGAAATCTGTATACAGGACAGGTCATTTAAGTCCATAACTTCAAATATCACCTAAAATACGATCCATTCCTCATAGCATCGGCGGTGGTGGTAACAACTTCATTGAGATTCTGCTCAGTTATGATCTGGCAGGCCCGAGTCCTAGGATGGCCCCTCTCGAGGAGCGACCCTTTCGGCCCAGGCAACGAGGGCTTACTGTAGTTTTTGATCCGGCGTTCTGAGCAGCTCCTCCCACGTCTGTTTTGAGGAAGCTCGCAGGTAGTGACCTGGGAGGGGCTAAGCCCTCGCATCCCCAAAGAATGTGATTTTGGGTAGCAAATGTTTGATTTGTGCAGTTTTGAAACATTGGGGTTCCATTGCCCGTTGGTAATTTTGGCCAGCCAATGTCACCGGGATCCATGAGTCATGAATGTAATCAGCGTGAAAACGGTATACACTCACCAAGGCCACGCCGAACCACAGCATGCGGGTACAAAGGGGAATTTTCTTTATATGAGCGCTGGTTCGCATCATAAATGCAGAAACCATATGCAGTGCCATTCTTATACTTAAACCTGTTTTCGTACTGCAAAAAAATGCTCCATGGAGCAAAACATTTTTTTTCCAAAATTACTGTTGCGATTCTGTCACGGTGGCAAGTAGAGCACGCATTACGTATAACAAACTACATAAGGAGGCATGATACTTGTTGTAAGTACTCTAACAGCTATGCTAACAGTGTTCGTGCCAGTCAAGGTCAACCAGCTTTTCGACTATGGTGGATTAGAGCCCTGCACCACATATTTCCCCGTGTTTAGTTATTGCTATGCCAATCAGCAGGGTGTACCTTTACTGAACGAAATTATGCAATTAGCGTAGTTTCAAAGCAGAACTTCGCTCTTTCTGACCGTTCTTTTAATAAACGATAATTTCAACTTTTTTGTCACGAGTCTAAGTGTCTAACACAAATGCCTTTGCTAATTGCAGCATTTCTGACGACGTCTGGCATTACCAGTGGAACACACAGCACAGGCCAATAATCGATGGGACTTACAACGTCGACGGTACGTTGGCGATGGTCACTTGCCTTTTTTACGGTGGGGAAGCCGCGTTTAATAAAAGTATCTGTGGTTTCCGAGGGTGTAGACTGTGCCGTATGGGTGTAATAATGTGATAATCATTATTACATATTACAATACACAATACACGTAATATACATATACACATTTTACGTACTACAATATAAGCTTTGTTGTTTTAATGCTAATTACACTAAGGTCGATGGCCATCTGGAGGAAAGTTCAGCCGTATTCTACGGCATTTTCAAATGCTCGCGCTTTACGTCTCTGAAAGACAAGTACGTCGTTGGATGACGCACGTATGTATCATAGGAGGTGAAAATTTTTTGGGCAAGCTTCAAACAAAAATTTGTATTCCCGAGGTTGAAATGCGTCCTCTCAAATTTCCTTTGCCCTCTCCTGCAACGTGCTATGTTGACTGCTTGGAATAGTTGAGCAAAAAGCCAGAACGTAATGAGGTATCTAATGCGCCTATTACTAGCTGATCCAGCCCAATATATTGTGTCAAGGGTTGCACGCAGAAGAAACCGACATATTGTGAGCCGTCCGTGGTATGAGATAGAGCGTAATAATCTTCACAAGAATTCAACATTGCGCCATCTTGGTCGCGCTCGGCTCCGTCAAGACCGCGAAGTTCTTGCGTGCATTTAAGACCGAGTTTCAGAAATAAAAAGCACCGCATACGCAAGCACATGGAATAAGGTTCCCGTACCACTATATTCTACTTGCTATGACCCATCTATAAAAATGAAATATTCATTTCATAATAATTGCCCTTGCACAGCCACGAATGAACGCCTTTGCTGTACTTTCATGCCTTACAGGTGCCACTGACAATGCAAGCACTAGTTACCTGCTTCTGAGCTCCAGCAGCAGTATCGATCATGAAAGGCTCAGTGCAAACCACGCTGGCATGGAGGAATCAACAGCCATAATAGAAGACGGTGCCACGTAAGACTATATTTTTATTTACAAATCAGTACTTTGCTTTTTCCAAACTTTGTTTTAACAAACAATAATTTCAAGTCTTTTGCGACAGCTGCAAGTGTCCAGCACCAACAGCTATATTTGCAGGATTTCTGAGCACGCCTGGCGTAACCAATGGAACACGCAGCACAGGCCAATAACTGACTGGACTTGCAACGTCGACGCTACGTAGGCGATGGTCACTCGTTTTTACCGAAAACGTGGGAGATAGCCCCAACGTGTTCCGTAGAAGTGGTGCACGTATTTCGTATAAAGGGGCATGTTACCAGCGGCGCCAAGAGGGTATCCTCATGAGCCGCTTCACCACTGTTCTTAGAAAGAAATGTTTCCCCTTTCCCTCACCTTCACTGTAGGTTAGCAAATCAGGTGCTCGTCTAATTGACCTCCCTGCCTTTGCTGTCGTTGTTCTCTGTCGCTGTCTGCACTGATGTGAATACATGAAAATCTATACGAAATTCATGCAGTTCCAGTTTTTGTACAAAGTTCTCCTCATATCGGTGAATTGTGAACGCACGCTCCTAGGCCGTCGCGTCAGAAGCCGTGACTCTACGTTCCATGCCATAAT
Source organism: Dermacentor andersoni (assembly GCF_023375885.2). Classification (NCBI taxonomy): domain Eukaryota; kingdom Metazoa; phylum Arthropoda; class Arachnida; order Ixodida; family Ixodidae; genus Dermacentor; species Dermacentor andersoni. The sequence continues at coordinate 70,743,088 of NC_092824.1, read as the reverse complement.
CAATTCACTCGTCACTGGCATCATCGATTAACAACTTACCTACAATTTTGTTTAGCAAGCAGAATCTCAGTGGGTTCGTTGCTCTACTACCATGACACTTTATCCCTTGAACCGATCAAACTTAGTGGAGAAAAAGAATGTTTTGACAGCATTGCAGTGCAATTTGCACTACAATGTGCAATTATGGCGGCGTTTAAGATGTCTGTACCGGATGGTCGTAACGGTGTTAGGCTTTCGGCACAGTGTGACAATTGTTCACCTACAGCATGCTACGAGCAACCGATACATCCCGCTGCGGCCAAATGGAGAAGAGACAGCATACAATTTGGGGCAGCCCAAATCAATTTATACTGATCTTATTTTATGCCCAGGAAGCCAAGCAACAACTGCAGCGTAAACATTACAAATTTAATCAAAACGTAATAAGACAAAATTATTTGCTAGTTCTTTCACTATGTTGGTACAAACGTTTACCAAGTATCCCCGCCATATGCTTCTGAAGCTTTAACAAGCTTTAATGGCGTTGATAGATTAAGAATCGCCATACCCAACGATTTCCAATTAGCGTGGCACCAGCTGAAAATGATACTGCTGTGTTAACAAGAAAGTTAACACCTGGCTGATACAACGGCCTTCCAAACTGAATGCCCTTTTCTGTGATTAGCATTCTATGGATACATCAAGCATTTTTAGTTCTGCCGGTATCTGTGCAACCTCTTTCGTAACACGGACTAATGCACGCTGTGGGTTTAACGGCGTGACTAGCAAAAGTGAGTATGCTAGAATATAAAAATGAGCTTTTTAAATTACGCCTATTAAATCAAGCTGTACTTCGTTGGAAGTCAAAGTGATCTGGTTGGGAACCCGCGTTCAATGCTTTTTGTGACGTACGAAGGCGTAGACAGTATGGCACGGGGGTGTAATAATGCGATTGCCATTCTTAGCCGGTTTTCTCCAATCCAGATTGAAAATAATGGTGTATTCCGCAATACGGTGTGTCCCTACATTGTCTTGTAGGGAACCTCCTTCCATCCTGACGAGGGTTCTGCCGTATTCTCGCCTTTTAATCTCTCCCGTTTTTCTTCTTTTCAATGACACGCAATTTCTGCGAACATAGGAAAAATGTGCCACTAGTTACAATCCTTGCAGCGCTATCCACACAGCCCACACTTCTAATGCACTTTCACGCTTTCCGTTGCACCGTTTAGTGACATTGCCCCGTGAAATAGCGCTGCCGTATTTTATTCCAAGCTGATAAGTTTTCTGCAACGCGAAGCTTAGATAAACGCAATGAGCAATCTTTTTTTTTTTAATTTGATGGCACACACAGGAACATTGGCGAGGACAACCGTTTTCGATTTCTTAATGAGTTGCTAAATATACATTGCTTACCGCCTGTGCTTAGGAACTTCAGCCACAGGAGTCACCAAATGGGGTTCGAATAACCACTTTCTGAAAGGCGACTACGTCGTTGGCAAACCAATGTATTTACTATACGAGGTCAAGAATCTCTGATCAGGCTTCAAACAAAAAAATTATAATCCCTCGGTAGAAATCTCTCCTCTCCATTTTTCTTTGTGCTCGTCTGTAACGAGTTATCTCTAATACTCGTAATAGTTTAGCTAAAGGCAAGAGCTCCAGGACGTATCTAATGCGCCTATAACTAGATAATCCAGCAAATATACTTGGTCAAGGGTTTCACGCACAGGAAATTGACATGTCCTATCTTTGCTTCCAACACTTTCATGTTGTATCCGCGGTATGAGATAGAGCTTACTATTCTTCAGAAGGATTAAAATCGTGCTCGGCATCCCCATCGCCACGAAGTTCTTGCGTTGATTCAAGACATAGTTGCAGATAGTAAAAGCATCGACTCCGGCAGCAGTGCAGTACGGTTCCTCCACGACTAAAAGCATCTTGCGTCGCACCGTCGTTAAGGAGGAATAACTCATTTAGTATGAATCCCTTGCACTGCACCGAAGGAACACCTTTACTGTACTTTTGCACCGTACAGGTGTCATTGACAATGGTACAGCTAGTTACCTGCACCAGGGGTTCTGCAGCAGCATTGATCACGTAACGCCCAGCACAAGCCGCACAGGCATGGAGCAAGCATCAGCCATTATAGAAGGCATCGCCGAATGAGCCCACGTTTAGAAAAGGTCAATTCCAAAGAAACTAACCGTCTGCAGGAATGGCTACCCGTGGAAAAATCATGCCTGTACTCCCTAACTTCTCCCGGCAAGGGCTAGCTCTCATGCTTGAAACAGGCACTGCATCAGCAGTTTTGAGCGTTCGGGAGGCGTAGCTTGCCATGACATACGTATTAGTTGCAAGGGCGCGACTGGACATACAGAGTAAAAAAAAAACGTGCAGCATGTTTCACCTCTGTTAGATGTGACGGCCCTTGTTCACGTTGGTTACCTTGTTTGCTCACTCCCCCCTGTGAAATATACGAACATAATGAAGAGGAACATGTTCATCTAAAAGAAAACTCTCAAAATGAAACAGAGGATGTCAAAGTTTACCGAGGCAATGTAGGGTGGCTACGCAGGCGGTAAGAAAAATGGTCCAAATTAATCCGTACTTCCACACTCCGGCTTGCCTCATAAAAACCACAGACTTCAGTTTTTGAATGTTTAGTATTTTTACCTCCACAAAACGTATCAAAGGCCATAAGAAGACCGTTATTAAGTAACCGTAATTTAAGCAGTTGCTGAGCAGCAGATATCTCAGTACGTGAACATGAACTGTCAAAATTTCAAGGAAACTACTGCGTAATCCTACCATTTCTTTTCTTTTGGTGATTAAGCCCTCCCTATCGTTGATGATGTCAAAGTACCTGTTGTTTCAAATTTAGCCTGCCGTACTTCCGCATGTCATTGAGGATGATTTCTCACCTTGATCGATACGTAGCTATGATACGTCAACCGCTAGGCCAACTGCAGAAGCGAGTCCTGTACCGATAATACGGCGTGTTGCAGTGCTTGTGTAAAGAAGTGCCAGCACCCTGACCAGTCCAGTCCACCCACTTTGGTCCGAATTCGCTTTTCCTTCTTTTTTTTACACTGAGAGGGCAAGACATAAATAGTAAAAGCTACGTCAATTTGCTTGTCTCGACTTCGCCTGTGCCAACAACTTCACCACAAGACGTGGCCTAAAGCAATTATCAGTGTAAGACTTCGCCACAAATATGAAAAGACAGGAAAGCATAAAACAGTACAAGGTAGCACGGAAAGAATCTGTCAAGCAGGAAAGCCTCGCCGAGCACGCTTGTTCCGGGCTATGCTTTATGCATCATCGCGCGTTCTCAATTGTTTCACTGATTCACTTGGTCATACGACAATGATTGGCGGTCCGGTTGAAACTAACGCTATATTGTAAAATTGCAGAAGTGTGCCCGATGCCAGAATTGTTCGAAGGCTTACGCATCCATTATTCTCACATTAAAGCCACTGGTATGATTTCAAAGATGTGCGTGACCAGTTAAATAAACGCGCGCTTACACTCGCACACACAGCGTCGTGGGAGCGGAGACCGCAGTATCGCCCTTGGAATTTATACGGAACACAGCGATCGCGACGCCGACGGCACAACTGCGTCTGGAGTGTCCATATACTTGCTATCACAACAAAGAATAAGCTTGCCGAAGAGTGGCAAAACGGGCCTTCGCAGGTGGGTTGAGCCGCGTTGAGAAGTGACGCTACCGTTTCCCAGATAGTTAAACGGCTGTGCACGTATCCGTAATTAATACTCGCTGAACAACCAGCGTAACTATGTTGTTTCGCAACCTTATGAGATCTGCGGCCCAACATTACAAATAGCCTGTCAAGTTCCAGGTCAGTGTTCAATGTCCAATATTGGATTCTTGGCTAGTTGCTGCATGCCAGGCAACATTATTTGGCTTCCCTGCCTCTAACGTCACTCGGTACACATTGTTGCGGTTTCCTTACCGTATGCACCTTTAACAATGGCTTCTGCATTAGCACAACTCTCCGATACGACTAATACATTGTATACCTTGCGCCACACATCCACGGAATATGTATAGCATTAAGAGCGCCTGCGTCGGCCAATCTTCCCGTATGCGTAAGTTGTGTAAACGGATTATTTTAGCGAGATACAAATCTCAGTAGGCGCTTAAGACACCAAGTTCTCTATTGCTTGCAAATACGGGAGCTGCATCGGTTTTTAGTACATTACGTAGAAGAAAAACTTCTGCAGCGCCTTTGTGTTGCATGCATGGGAATGCGGGATGTGGAGACAGAATCGGCATCGTTCTCGCAGAGCCAGGACATCTCGAAGCCGCTCGTGGCCAGCACCGCTTCGTCTTTCATGACGCTTAATTTTTCTGCTAAAATAGTGCGTAATGAACTGTTCTTTATTTATTGTTACACAATAATTGTTTTTTATTTTCAGTCATAAGCGCTTGTCCTTGGATGTACAATCATAGTTTCTCACTACATTACCTAGAGGGAAATCTGGCGCTGCTGCGCTGTGGTATGCATGGGAATGCCGGTATGTTGTGACTTCGGATTGGCATCGTTCTCGGAGAGACAGGACACTTTGAAGACGCGCTTGGCAAGTACCGTTCCGTCTGTCACAATTATTCATTTCCTACTAAAACAGCACGTCAACAACAGTATTAGCTTTATTATTACGCGAAAACATGTTTTATTTAACTATGAGAACTTGTTATTGCGTGTACAACTATGTGTTACGTAAGAAGTATCAGTGGGCCGCTAAAGTTGGAGGACAGACGACAAGATTCACTCTCGCTTTGAAACAGTTTGCTGTCTGTTCTTGCTTTAGTTCCCTTCGTCATGCATTGTAGGTGAGTAAAGCTGTAATGTGCGTGAATGGAAACATCTTATGAAGATTTTACTTTGAGAACGTGTTATTTGTGTAGCCATATCCACGTTTTAGACGAAGCCTCTTACTACACCAGCCAACACAAGCCTCGCAGACACATATACCGTCATTCCCATGACGGCACGGTGCCCCCTTAAGAAACTCCCATAGACGGTGGCGCCAGATTTCCCTCTAGGTATTATGGTGAGAAACTCTATGTGTACAATTATATTAAATCTATAGAGTGCCTGCGAGCCAGTGAAGTTGAGGAACACAAAAGATTTGCGTAAGCATGGCAACATTTTTCTAGCGTACGCTTATCTACTGTACGTGACTAAACGTTACCAAAAAATGTTGTGCCGCTGAATGAAAACATTTACACGGATATTTCATTTTATTAATTGTGTCTATGAAGTCATGACCACGTTTCAAGCCATGCCACTTTAGAGAGGGCTCCTCGGACACCCGTACCTCGGCATTACCATGGTAGCACGATGCCTATTAGAAAGGTCGCATAGATGGTGGCGCCAAATATCCCTCTAGGTGATAATGTGAGAAAGATCATGACAGGAAATCTCAAGGCACTCTCGCATGCTCGCCACCACCGTTCAATCTCAAGTTTCACAGCACAAATGGCGCACAGGCAGTCACGCCTGTGCACGTGACTGCACGTGCACAGGCGTCCAAAAGTCACGTGAAGTCCACGTGACTTTTGGAAGTCACGTGGACTTCTACGCGTGGTGGGAGGAGGGGGGAGGTTGCCAAGAGACGGCGAGCAGAGAATTATGACGCCTTGATACGCAATGCTTCCCGCTCTCTTGATCTGTGCGGCGGAAATCACGTGCAAAGGCCAGCGGCATCAGGAAACGTTCGCTTTGGGAAAGGCTCCTACAGTCTCCTTCACCGGCCCTCCTCATCACGCCATCTTTTATGCTGGGCATGTTAGAGGTCTTCAGGTCACGTGTTATGCGTGTGATTGGGCACGTGGTATAACATGTGTTTCGTTAATACGTGAGCCGTTACTAGAATGTACACTGTCTAAATACTACTAGCCTTTGTTTCCTTATTGTTTTAATATCATGCTATAGATGCTCTAGCTTCGCCCTTCTGCGAAGACTGCGTCTATATTGGCACGAGACCTCTTTCATTCCGATGTCACAGATAGCAGCATATTGTTTCAATGCTATATGCCTGTGTGCCTTAAGGATTTTCGAGGCAAACGTTTTCACAAAGGAACTTGACCTGTTCTGTTGTGTCCTCTAGTCGAAACGTTGGCTTCCGCTAGAATATTTGTTCAACCGCTATTGCCTCAGTGTCCATGTGAATATGTCTTGCGTTGCAGAATTCCAGAGACAACCTGTGTTGACCAATGGAAGACGCAGTGCTACTCGGCTAATGGCACGCCCACCGTCTCCGGTAGGTGCGGGAAGGTTTTCTGTCACTGGGTATACCATGCCTTGCCGTCAAGGTGATTGAGGAAGCTAACGTTTGTTATCGCGCACAATGCATTTAAACAGCATGAATGAATGAATTCTGGGGTTTTACGTGTCCAACCCACAATTTTATTATGAGGCACACCGTAGTAAAGGACTCCGGATTTATTTTGACCACCAGAGGACTTTCAACGTGCCACCAATGTTAAACAGCCCCGCCGCTGTCTGAGGTGTGGTTGAGTAAATGTCGTTCATAGAACTTTTCGTTATTCGGTTGACCTAAACTTTTCTTGCTTCGTTTAACTCATTTTATTGCTAAGCATTCTTTGCCTCATCCAACATAGTGTGAACTCCTAAGAGTGGAGTGCAAACTCCACCCACAAGTCTAGAGTCCAACCGCCCTTATCCACTGAAAGCTTAGCCAGCACGAATTCGCTCGTACCTCGAGGCCCTGCTCTGCTAACGTACTTTGCTAATGTCCTTTGGCTCAGCAATGACAAGCGGATCATCCATAAAATTTGCCAGGATGTGCAGATTTCATCATAAATAAATACAAATTTTTCGTAACATCACGGGGGGGGGGCTTCCGACCTTTGTTCTTTGAATTTAGAAAATCACTTCAGACGGCTGCAGAGCTTCCTGCGCATTCCTGTCATGGAATTCTCCAGCCTCGTTGTCGCACAATGGGAAATCGGCGACTCTGCTTTCAGGACATACACACAACACAGAAACAGGACGCACTGGTTTCACACTTCCGGTCTACAGCAGCAGCCTTCTGGCAAGTACATGCTACGCGCGCATGTTGGAACCATTGGACATTTTTGGGAACGATGCTCGGTGAGCCAAACCTTTGTATGAATTTTTTTCGATGGAGAAACTCATTGAGACGACACGGAACGATGTCTACGGCTCAATTTTACTTGAACTAACGAAGTTGTGTGACGGATGGAAGTGTTGTCGCCTGAAATTCCAATTGCCATCTGCACTTAACACAATAAGCAGCTGGCGCAAACAGGAAGCTTTAGCTCAGGACCTAAGTACATTTAAAATGAGAAAACAATTTGGTCAACAACACACTGCACCAATATTCAAGTTTCTGGCATTTGAAAGAAAAAAGATTCAATAATATTCTTAGGAATTCCGTTTCCTATTTACGTCGTAACTCTAAAAAATTACTAAGCAATTTCGCAATAGAGCTCACGCAGCGATTCTCTAGACCGCACCTAATAACACAGCTAATGTGCTCAAAACTGCTTTATTACTCAGCCCCTTGAGGTAAAGTATCTTATGAGCAGATGCTTTGAAAATCCTCCCCAACCTAAACCTCCCGCAAGCTGCAAATGTACACATACACAACGCACGGTGTCCACTACGGATTCTGAAAAAGGTGCAGCTAAAATATCTGCTCTCTCTCTCTCCCTCTCTCTCTCTCTCTCTCTCTCTCTCTATATATATATATATATATATATATATATATATATATATATATATATATATATATATATATATCTTGTGTAGTTAACTTAATAAAACTTTTCTTTGTTCTGGTAACATAGCGACTTCAAATTTTTTCCCGCCAGCACACAAATCGCTTAACAAGCGACAAGAAGTAGCTTGGAGACGACTTCAGACGAACACCTACCCCAACCCTGTAGCCTATCACTACTACTACCCGGACCAATACCCTAATACATGTAAGCATTGTAAGCAAAAAGCGGATCTATTCCATATTATGTGGTCGTGCCCAGCCGAAAATCACACAAATCACGAAATAAGTAATACTGAGCAGTGGGAGGCCGTGTTGCTCAGCTGCGACCCTGACCTGCAGGCCAAGATCCGTCAATACCTTGTTTTTCAATAAAGTCTTTACTCACTCACTCACTCACTCCCAGTTGACAACCTAGATCTAAATTGTGATTGATGCAACTGCTGGAACTCAACTTTTTCAATCAAATACCATGAATTAGGCTTAAATTCAAACGGAAGTCAATGAAGAACTCTTTTCTTCAGCCTAAGACCGGTCCTCTGAAAACGGTGCTGCCGCTGCTGTGGCCAGTTATCCCTACTCAAGAAATTATTTACCTATTCATTTCTTTTTTTACTTAATCACCTAAAATTTTTTTCAATGTAAAAATTAACTACGTAATCTGGTCTAGATACGGGCCAAGCGAGCACGATTCGAAAAAACGTGCAATGTTACACCACATGAGTTGAAGGAGACCATAACATTCCATGAGTCACGTGAACAATGACTAGAATAAAATTAGGTGAACGAATAAATAGCATGTTAACAGCAATGTAGCAAAGAATGTTAATCCAGTACAAATACAGCATTAACTTCAAAAAACAACAGACAGGAGAGAACTCACACACGAGGCACTTGTGCACGTGTGCTGTTCTGTCTGTAATTTTTTCTTTTTTTCAGCATTTCGGCCTTAAACGGTAGGAACAATGGCGCGCGAACAATTCCGAAGCTCTAGGCATGAAAACTTCATGAAATTAACGAACACAAATCTCATGGCCAAGGAACCAAAAGAAAGAAATACAGGTGTTTTATGTTACGTTGATTAATTTTGCAATGAGCTTTGTACTGTATATTTGCACAATAGGATATTAAAAAAAAAACTTCTTCGGCAGCAGATTTTATCCATTGTGCTTGAAGACTCTGAAATATCTCGTATTATTCGATATGAATTTGATATGTGTGTATTGACATATGTCCGACGAGGAGTCAGCCCCCTCCCCCATTTTGTATTTGTCATAGATAACGCAAGTAGTACAGTACGCCTTTTAAGCATTTGCAGTTATGTTACTCCTCCTTACCTACAAGGGCTCGTATAAAAAGGAAACCTGTTTTAGCTCAGCAATACGATCTGTTTTAGTGCCATACGTCTCACTTCCGAGGGCACATCTCTGGACATATGACTGAATGCTCCTCGTTAGCGTATCCAAGACGTGCAACTATTTTTAATCTTTAGAGCATGTAAGTTTATTAACTAACCTTTGTTTTCAGATAGCTCTACTCGCCTGCACAGGTTAACATTTAGGCTCTATATAATGTAATAAATAAAGCACTTTTTATTAATATTCATTCCACCGACCATAGTTCGTGTTTTCAAGTTTAACATTGTAGACCACCAATAACTCCAGTGTTCGATTTCTGCCAATCTAGAGGCCTAAACGAGCATTAAATATTAATGTAGCAAGTTCGCGCTCAGATTGTGCTAATCGCCTTACTATCAACGAGCGATTTAGTCTGTCTAACTCTCAATTGGCAAAAATGTGTTTTTGTCATCCGGTAGCAAGAGTCGCCCATTTTGAGCCCCATTTCACGTCCACTTGCAGGAATGCTACTGGAACAGGAGGAAGGGAACCGCAAGAGTTGTACGGTGCACGTTTATATGTTTCCAGCAGACAGGATGCCTCACGCGGGCACGCCAACAAACACATTGGTGATACAGTCCACACTTGCAAAGCAAGTGACTCTGTGAATAATTCGGAATTCGTAAAACACTGCCGGAAGACAAAAGGCAAAAACCACAAATGCGCAACCTGCGGTAAAACGTTCCACCGGGCTGATCATCTAGCGGCGCATTACCGCACGCACACAGACGAGAGACCCTACAAATGTGAATTATGTGATCAATCGTTCCGACAGTCTACTCATTTAGATAACCATATACGCACGCATACAGGCGAGAAGCCCTACATTTGCAAAACGTGTAGTAAGTCATTCACGCGGCTGGCAAATCTCCGTAAACACCAGCTCACTCACGCCGACGAAAAACGCCACGTCTGTGAAATATGTAGGAAAGCACTCAATCTCTACTGGCATAGTAACGACAAAGCTTTCGTTTGCGAAATTTGCGATCGCTCCTTAAAGTACAACTCAAGTCTCAGTCGTCCCGGCCAAAGTATGCCCGGGGATAAAATGCCGTTTCAGTGTGCTCGGTGCGGATTTCGTTTCGCAGAGAAAGAAACATTCGATGAACACCTGTGCCAGAGTAATGTCTGCCAGTTAGGTTCAGATTCACTTGGAGACGAGGTTCAACTGACTGCACAACTCGTGACGCATAGCGTGACGTGAGCGGTAGTATTCTGACGAGTGCGCAAGTATCTCGCCCGCAGATTTTGCTTACCAACGCGAGAGTGAAGCCGCGTAGGAAAATAACGCTGACGTACTCATCTAGCATTTAGAAATTACGGGACAAGACGTAGTAGCCAGAAGTATTTGGGGTGCTTCATTGTCGAAGTGTGCTGCAGATCGTGGCCAGCGCTTACTGTTCGCCTAAGTGCATGTGTTCTTCGCGAACGCAGCTTTAGCTAACTTATTTCAAGACAAAACCTCATGGGCTCCAATTTTGTGTTTTGTGTAAGTAGAAGGTCGAAATGCCCGCACAAGGTGCCTGACTCCAGGTTTCGTTAGAGAATATATTTTTCCCAAGTTGTTCACTATATTCTTCCCAGGTTGTTCACTGTTCAAGTGAACAACCTCTAATGGACGCTCTCGTAAACGATTTTCCAGTCTGGATAGGAGGCAACATCTCCCATTGGAAGTCATTTTAAAAAGGAAGCACTGATTTTTAGTGAACTAAATAGTAATCTCTGCCATTATTTGATGTTCTTACGCCCTGCTGCCTTCCAGAGACAGAGACGACAATATATACACATTGTACGCATGGGAATATTATTTCTTTTGAAATTCTTTGAATTCACTGTCTGCCTTGGTTCTATCGCTGGCTTTTCTATTCGTACCGAACGTATTTGCTGTATACCATAAACTAAGCTGATGGAAGTAGTGACTATTAGATTCAAATAATTTGGAGCTTGACTGTATGGACCATGTGTTCTCCGAGTGCAAACATTTTTAGTTTTTATTGTGGTGCCTTTGTAGTTTTAAAGGCCAGTATTTTATCCGCTTGGAAGCCGTCTGTTATGACTCGCCCTGTTCTCCAGTTACACCTTCAGAATCTTTCTAGGCTGATGTGACAAACGCGTCTGTGCGAGCAATGACAGGAAAACTGAGATGTACTTTTTAGATGCACCGAGATGCACTTTTTAGGCATATTGACATGCATACTTGTGTATCTTCTTGGGAATGCGTTTCGCAGGCTAACAAATGTTAAGTTGCCACTCATCGTATGACGCGCCTGCATGCATCAGAACATTCTCGAAGTTTCTCGTCGATTCCAATTTTTTTCCACGTTGTAGTTGAACCTTTTGTAATCAAATTCCACGACTAGCGTGAATACAGTTGTGTACTCTGGAAGGCATGGAAGCACAAACGATTACGCTAGAATCTTCGATGAATCACGTACGAATATGCGACGCTCGTTAGCTGTAAATCAATTTTTGGACGATCGATGCATGTGCATGGAACTATCTTTCTGCCCGAGTGTAACTTATTTTGTGGGTTCACGTTCCCCCCAATAAAGAGATAGTTTCTCGTCTCACGATTCCTCTTACTGTGTTGTTCACTTCTACGGAGGGGATATGCCTTGGCGAGACAACCAGTCGGCAAGGCAATTCTGCTGCATCTGCAGAACCACCGGCCACCAACCGGACGTCTGACCCAACCCAATGGTTTGTGCGTGCAACGTCGGCAACCACCTTAACCCAGACGCCGGACACACTTGTGTACCGAAGTGCATTCCTCCCAGATGTAAACCTGACTCCAACACCACACTAAAAACCCAACGACAGTGGCGCCCGGTCACTCAGTCGACCAAGGCGGTTGACCTTCACCCGTGGTGGTTGTGCTCAGCGGGATGACTCCGAATTTGACTACTCGTTGTCTTCGAGCATCTACGGAGCCCAGTCCGGTCCCAACCCAAGGTCCAGATCCCACTCCTGCTCTCGCCCCCAGCCTCACTTTCGGTCGCCCAGACGGCGATCTCGGTCGACGCCTAAGAAAGATCAGCAGGCAGCACCAACTACCGCGGCACTCAAAGGCAGAGGTCCCCAGCAGCACCAACGAAAGACCAAGGAAGCCTCACTCAAGAGGACTAAGACCAATGAAAATTAGGTAACCTGGTCAGCAGTAGCCTCCGCCTTGTATAAAAAAGCACAGACACCCTATCTATGAAATTTGAACAGGAACTCGCGACCCTGCGCGCACAGATACACTCACACAAGAAAACAGACAACTCAAACAAGTGATACAGCTCACACAGATACAAGAGATGGCACCACACAAGACAGACATTGACCTACAAACCCATCTCTATGCCATTCGCACCCAGATGGAAGCCTACATGGAGGCTACACGCGCCCATTTGGAACAAATAACACCGACTGCAATACAACACACAGAGGCAGCAGTAAAGCACATGGAAGCCACTCTAGACAGCAAGCTTAAGGACCAGCTTCATTGTATAAAAATTCGAAAGACACTATGGCAGAACCTCTACAAGGCCACATCTGTGGTAGGACCGAACCAAATACGCCACATCATAACATCACCGAGCACATCCAACAATACCTAGACCATACAGCCAAGTCAAAGAAAACTTAGAAATTTGGCGATGTAACTGCCACGGGTACGGAAGGAAAAAAGGGCGGCTGACACAATTGATCGCTCAATCCTCAAAACCACAGGGGCTCAGTCCTACAAGAGCCCGGTACCCGACCAACACTGCATGGCTACGAAGAATACCACAGAAGTCAAGACAAGTGGAAGGTAGCCACACTAGTAGACAGAAACGTCACAACCATACAACACAAAACCATAGACGACCCGGACGTACTACATGTATTCCTCGAACTCGTCTACAAAGGCAACCAGAAACATAGCGCCTTGTCCTAAACATTTACCGCCCCCCCCCCAAGCCAAATGCGGGCACACATAGACAAACTCATCATGAACACGACAGCCCCCTGGTAATCATAGGCGATTTCAACGCTCAGAACACGCTGTGGGGGTACCAGAGGCCGAACTGGAAGGATTTCCATCTAGAAACGCTAACTTAACTGTGTCACCTCACATTCATCACAGACCCAAACATATTGTCACGTGTTAGTGACGTATAAAGAATACAGTAGCAATACTGTGAAAGACGAAACCAAGTTTCATTGCGCGACCTGTCACCACGAAAACAGGCTACACTTAAAGCACAACGAGATCGGCGAGCACAGTCTGCGACGTCAAAATCTGATCAGCGGGTCAAGTGCGTCGGCTTTTATACATCAGTCGTCGAATGTTCCAGACTAATCGTTGGGACCCGTGTGTCTTCCACAATGTTCTACACGATTCGCGTCACGCTATGAAATCAGATAACACAAGGTTCGGTAAAAACAGACAGCGGATAGAACCGTCGACAACGTTCGAGAAACTTCCGATAGAAGCAGGCGATTCTTGGGCTGTTCGATAACACTGTTAGGCGGTAAAACGTAGTAGCCCGATAGAGATATACAAGTACACATCTCAATAGAGACTAGGGAAGGGAAGAGCGTAACAAGCGACACCACTGCCGACCTCGTCTTCACCACACACACTACGCGAGCCAAATGGCTCAACACACTCGGAAACTTGGGCAGCGATCACTACGTATTAAATATAACACTACAGACTGGACGCCATCGCAGGCAGATCGGCACAGCTAAACTCGCATCAGGGAAGCCAGCGCTTACTGCTTCCATAACTGCATGTGTTGTTCGCGAACGCAGCTTTAGCGAAGTTATTCCGAGACAAACTCTCATGAGCTACAAGTTTGTGTTTTGTGTAAGTGAAATGTCAGAATGCCCGCAAGAGATCATTTACTCCCCGTTTTGTTCGAGAATTTTTTTGTTTCACGCATTTTGCCAGTGGGCTAGTAAACAAGCTCTAATGGTCGCTCTGCTTCATGATTTTTCATCGTGGATAGAAGGGAACATGTGTCATTGAAAAGTATTTGAAAAAAGAGGCACTGTGTGCTTGGCAACTCGAAAGTAATCTGTCATTAAATAAGGCCCTTACGCCCTCTTTCCTCCCAGAGACAGTTTTTACGACAACATATAGACACATTGTACGCGTGGGAAAACTTATTTCCTTTAAAATTTATTGAATGCATTTACTGTTTTCGTTCTGTGTTTGGCTCGTGTATTCCTACCGAAAATCTTGGTTGTATACCATAAACTAAGCTGAGGACAGTAGTGAGACTGCATCGGTATTTAAATGATTTGGCGCTTCACTGTATCGTACGTTCTCCCATTACAAAGTTTTTAGTTGTTTTATTGTGTTTAATGTTTTAAAGGGCAGTCTTTTATCCACTAGGAAGCAGTCTGTTATGACTAGCCCTTTTCTCTAGATACAGCTGTAGAACCTTTTTAGCCATTTGTGACAAACGCATCTGAGCGAACAATGACAGGAAAACTGAGATGCAGTTTTGAGACATATTGACATGCGTACTTGTGTATATTCTTGTGAATGCGTTTCACCAGCTAAAAAATGTTAAGTTACCGCCAAGCGCATGATGCGTCAGCGTCTATGAGAACATTCTGTCATTCTCGTCGATTATATATCCTTTTCTACGTTGTAGTGGAACCTCGTGTAAACAAATTGCACGCGTAACGCGAATACAGTTCTGCATTGTGGAAGGCATGAAAGCACCAACGATTACGCTTAAATCTTCCATGAATCGTGTAGGAATATGCGAAATGCTCGTTAGCCGTAAATCACTTCCTGGACGATCGACTCATGTGATCCAAACTATCTTTGTGTAACTTCTTCTCCGAGTTGCGCTTTGCCTAATAAAGTGTTTCGTCGCACACCATTCTTCTTCTTGTGTTATTTACCGTCCCTACAACGCGAAATCTCGTAGAGGTGCTTCGCTGTTACCTCATACACCTTTCAAGCCGCGAACACTGTAAACGTCGCCATAGGCCAGCGAGCTAGCCGAAACCTACGACTACCGAAAGAGTACGGACGTGTGCTCGAGAAGACTGGGAAGATCATGGCCCAGTGAGCAGTTCCATGGAAGGCCCCCATGTTGCCGGCAACGACCGTTCTGCAAGAAATTGAAGGACGCTTAAGCTTCGCTTTAAGAGTGGAATGCGATAGCATTCAAAGGTCCTGACTACTTCTCACGCTTCCCGGCAACTGCAGCGTATGTAACCGTAACGTTTGCCAGGAAACGCTCTGGTGAACGCTATGCCCGAAGCCGGACTTTCTGGTCAAATGCGGCCTCTTGTAGGGGCTGCGATTCGGCGGAGACGAGCACCATCTCGAAGTCCCTTAAAGAAGCCGGCGCGCTGCTCCGTGGACTCTGAGATATTTACGCGCCGGTGTGCGCCAATAGTGGATGCCGTCTCCTGTCTGTGCTTTGTAGAAATGCTCGAAAAGGGGTTTGTGTTTTCGCATAACAAAATTGTTTTCTCCTATATTCAAATTACAATCCGACAGCTAGCGTACTTGTAGGTTGTAAGTCGTCGTTTACGGTTTTTCCACGTATTTAAGCTTGCGAAATTCAATTACTTCAGTGAATTCCTTGCGTCACATGAAGAGCCTGCGTCGGCGTCGGACGTTGGACGCCGACGCGGAATGCCGGATTTTCTGTGACACGGCTCCTTGACGCTTTCGCGTTAAAACCAAGGGAGCCACCGATCTTCCACGGATCATCATTTGAAGATCCGGAATCGTGGCTGTAAACCTGCGCTAGAGACGCCACGTTAACAATTGAAAGTGTGACGACAAGCTGCGGCACGACTATTTCATTGGAAGACATCGCCAGGACGTGGTTCGGGAACCGAGAGTCCAGCCTAATATCGTGGAAGCGGATTCGCAGCGTCTTCCTACAAATATTCGTCGTGCGCCTAAAGTGAGTCGAAGTTCTGCTCGAAACAGGTGCGCAGCTACCGAATGTGAATACCGCGGTCTTTACGGAAGAGACTAACCGTCTCTTCAGCTAGGTCGACTATACCATGCCTGAGAAGAAAACGTGTTTCCTCATGCGCGGTTTGAAGCAAGAGCTTTACGGTGGATTTAATTCGTAAGCCGGCCAATGCCGTGCGAAATTTCTGAAGGAAGCCAAGGGCATCGAACAGATGCTGGAAATGCAAATTCGGCAACATAGCCGCCTAGTGCTTTCGCAAAAGTGAGAAATCCTTTGACAAGGCTCCGACAATCTCCGAAAGACCATCAGCGCTGTTGTAAGCGTAGAACTGCGGGACATGTTCTCGTCGACGCAGCCTCGAGTAACCTTTATCGCGCACATCTTCGGAGAGGAGATCCAGCAGTGATTTGAATCTCTTATTCGCCGCAGCTGAAACCGGAAGTTATGACATTCGTCGTCGTCGTCGTCGTCGTCGTCCGCGTCTCCCTCCGCGCCCACACCAAAGGGCAGTGACTGGGCAATTTTGCCACTAGTTGCCGCCGCCAACGCACCCGCTCATCATGCCACGCAAGGCCCCGAGAAAGACAGACGTATGGTGTGCACCCAAACACCGCCCGCTCGGCTACCACTGCGGGGAAGCCGGCCACGTCTATTGCCGATGCCCATAGTGTTAAGTAGGACTACCAGGTTTCGCTGTCAACTCTCTGCGTCTGGAGCAAGGCGAGTGAGCACATGAAATCTGTCTATTTGACTGCAACTCAGTTGAGACCCCGACGGGTTTCCAGATCGCCGTCACCAATGCACAACCTGTTACTGCAGTGCTACATTACGCTTGTCCAATCCGTGGACGGTCTGTGAGCCAATTCGCACTAAACTAAAAGCAGCAAACGATGGAGGTGCGGCTGCTGTTCGTTGAAATACCGAAAATCCTCTGGCGCCGACGCAAGATCAACCTCCACGATGAAGCAACGGCACACTGCCATTTCAACGAAACTCAGACGGAAAAAACTCGCCGCCCGAAGAAGACATGACGACGCGACGTAATAGCCATGATCCGACGTCGCGAAATAACTTTAACGCAAGACCGCGAACCACCAACCTCGACATGGTTCTCGATCCGGGCAGCTGGAGGTAACCTGATAACGCCGGCTGGAATGTGCACGGACGTCGAACACAAGAAGTGGGATGCCACCCTTCCCGTACGTAACCTTCGCGAGTAAAACTTGAAGCAGTGCGAAGAAGATGAAGAGAACAATTGTAAACAGACAAAACAGGACGAGCGATTCACTTAAGGCGAACCATATCGCCCAAGTCAAGTAGCTGTAAGCGGACCACAGTGCGAGAAACAATTCAGATTCCACATGCAACAATTCAACATGCTACAGCATGTCACCGCCGAAGAGCATCTGAACGGCGCCATCTTTCTGCAGCGCGCCGCAGAATCGCAACTCGCATACCTGCGCCTCAAGCGCAAGCCAAGGACGGACAACCGACGCTACAATCTTCGATGACGCTTTGCGAAATACCAGCCCGGCGATGGTGTTTTGATTTAAACCCCGATAAGCCGACGTAGACTGAGTTAAAAGCTACGCTATTTGGGGCTCTACAAGAAAATTCGACAAATGTGCGCACGCGGCTATGAGGTAGTGCCGGGCGGCACGCAATCACAGCGGTGCCACTCACGCCCCTAACGCTATGTGCTTTTATCATTCTACCATGGCTAATGAATTCTGGAACTACGTTGCCTTGACCGCTAAATGGACACTAAATGTTCTTTCTTCTTTTTTTCTTTTTTTTTTTTACCGTGGAGCTGTTCTAAGTCGAACCTTCGCCGTCCGTTGTCCAGTGTCACGCAGGGGGGGCCGGCTCCGCAACTCCTGACCCACTACTGCTCTATCCTACTTGCCATTATCGTCCTTTTCTTTCTCTTCTGGCGTTCTTCGTTACCATTACCTTCATAGAGCCCGAGATACACGGCAAAGGACCCTCGGCTCAGTCCACGCTGACAATGCGCCCACACGCGCGATGAAGATGAAGGGCACATACGCGATGATGATAATGTACAGATGATGATGATGAAGTGCACAATAAATGCCGGAGCTCGCATGAGAGCGGCAGCGCCGACGTCGCGCAAACCCCAAGCATCCAGAGCGAGAAACGCAAGACAAGCGCTGGTGGCGGCAAGCCAACGCCCACTTTCAAGAGAAGGCAACCCAAACCGATCGTTAATAGAGGCAAGCTAACCCTCCAACTTCGAGAGTAGGAGGCCGAGCAAAGGTGTCGACGCTGACAGATTCCTCTCAAGGAGGATGCCGACGGATGGTTCAAGAGAAAATTCCTCTACCGTGAGGGCGGCCACAGTTGCAAGGTGTGTGAGAGACTGTGGTTTGACCACGACCTCACACAACTGAAAAGTGTGCGCAATCCGGAATCGAAGCTCGAATCCAGCAAAACGACGGGAACGAGACAAAAGACTCCTGAAAATCGCGCTAACAACGATTTCAAATTTCAGAAAATGACCGCCAGCTTCGCTGTTTTGGATGTCTTCACAGCGCGGAACTGGCTTTGCTTGTTATACGAAGCATATTACTAGAGCTCAACCCAGCTCCTCAGGCGCGGCGGTGTCGCCTTCAATACCACGTGACACCGTGACGTCACGACAAAGGAGAAACGGGGCTCCAACTCGCGCCGTCGCTCGCGGCGGTATATAAGCAGCTGCGCTTGTTTCTAGGTGGCTTTGGCTAAACTCTTGCAAAATGGGCTGGGTGGGAATCGAACCAGGGTCTCCGGAGTGTGTGACGGAGACGCTACCACTGAGCCACGAGTACGATGCTTCAAAGCGGTACAAAAGCGCCTCTAGTGAATGCGGTGTTGCCTTAGAAACGAGCTGTTTCTAAGGCTCAGGCGTGCGTCGCTTGCTCAGGCGCACATTTCGTTGCCGCGCCGAACGCTGCGTTGCTCGACGCTCACCGCGTCCAATGCGGGGCGCGTAGTCGCTGCGCCGTAGCCCATTGTCTTACACCCCTTGGCGGGTCGACGGGAACGCTGTCGCGTTCCACTCTTAGACACTGGAACACCTTCTCCTGCGTTGCCCATCCTTCGACGTTGAGCGCACCGCGCTCTGTGCTTCATATCGCCGAGTCGGACTACCGTGCAGCACGGAGGGTGATCTATTTCCCGCAGCCCCCGCCGCCATCGCCAAGAGAGCGCTTGCTGCCCTCCTTGGCTTTTGTGACGAGACTCAGCTGAGAGCGCGGCTGTAAGCCCCGCTTTGCTTCTTCTTTAACCTTCTTGTTTTTTGTTTTTTTTTTCTCGCTCTCTTTCGTTCTCTCTCTAATCTTTTTCTCCCCACTCCCCTTACCCCGTGCAGTGCTGTTGAGGTGCCCTCCCTTGAGAGACAGTTACGGCACTGCACTTTTCTCTTCCTTTTATCTTAAAATCACTACTACTACTACTGCGTTCCACTTTTGAAGGCGAAGCAGAGTAACGCATGAGTGGTTTCTTCGTCTAACCGAACCAAATATAGCCAAGCAACAGCAGTTCACCAGGCTAAACAGTGGTTCAACAACTAAAATAAAGGCTAGCATGCTTCGCATCCTGGGCTTAACCTTAGCTAAGCCACAGCCATTTTTTTTTACTACGCTAGTTCTTGGAACAGACGCGTGCTTAACGCTACACCATATCTTCCTTTTGATTTTCATAATGGGGGCTGGCGCGCACGCCAAGCCCCAGTACCAAAAATTGCATGCTCCAGCTACCCCGACTTGGGGAAGTGGCGTGCTTCAGCCAACCGTAGTGCAATGGAGTGGCCTCCACACGGGGCCGTGGCCTCTGTGATCACCGCAAGCCCAGTACCAGGTAAGTATGCAGGGATCGCAGTCGAAAAACGACGCCATGCCTGAAACGATGGCATGTGGTACAAGGAAACAAGTCAATGGAAAGCCAATCTGGGAAGGCGGCAAAGCCGCAACAGATGTTTAAAGTGACGTATCGAACAGAAGATCATCGTGCTGACAAACCTTTAAATTAAATTAGAGCAGTGCTCTCCTGGCTAAACTTCAAGTGAGAACTTATTGCCAGGGAAAACGTGCTGTTTTCATCTGCCCTGCCATTCCTGCCGCGGTAACGAAGTGACTACGGCCATGAGCAGCCGAGCTCGAGAGCTCGATCTCGGCCGTGGCGGCTGCATTTCGATGGGGACAAAATGCAAAAAAGCGTTTCTGGATTTATATATTTAAGCGCAACTGGTACAAAATTTACCCGGATATTCACTACAACGAACCTCATCATGATATCCTGATTTCGGCGCGTGAACCCCCAGATTTTAAATAATTTTGATTAACGGCGCGTCTTATTTTACTGAATGAGAAATCGCAGCCCTGAACTCAAGGTTGACAATTTCATCCTGCGCTGTTACACATCTGAACAAACTTAAAATTGATGCACAGATAATTACATCTTTATTGCGCAGACGGCTAAGCTGGTTAACGTAAAAACGTCTACTATTCTATCTACTAAAAATTAATTAGATACTGAAAAAAAGCTGCGCGCCATTTATTCTTTTTCATTTAAAAACTTCTGAAATTAGACTGCTAGACCACTTCAACATCGACGAATATTTTAAAAGTGATTATATTTATGACCACCTTGATAGAGACAGTAAAACAACATTCGAAATAGTTCTTCACCTATAAAGTATTTAAGTGTTTAAGACTTGTAGAGTGTCTCAAGCATACTCTTATTTATGTTTTTCTTTCCGAAGTTATACTCCCGACAAATGGAGCTGTGCTGTTCTTTTGTTTCCTCTGACTATAGCGCAGGAATGCTTATATTGAAATATTTACTTTTGTTCTGTTGAAGAATCTCGATACGAGAGCTGCTTTGGAAGGTTTCCTTCTGGAATGATTGACATGGTTACACGGCCCAAAGAAGGCCTGCGCAAGAAAAGGAAAAGATGTCCAGATTGCTGGTTGGGTTTTTCACAGTTTGAAGTTTGTTAAATTATTCCTTGGCATTATGTCGGAGGCTTTTGGCACTGCACCTTCATATACATGGGCTGGCTGTGGCCTAGAACCGAACCTACGATGACCTTGGAACCAGTAGCGGTGGGCAAATGCCCTCAGTAGTTTGTTTTCCACCCTCACCCTGAGCACAGAAGCCACGTGCAGAAATACACCCTCATCCACGCTTCGTAATATATTCCCGGCCTAACTTGAGAGATATTGTTATGCCGCCTGACATTCAAATTCCTGCGTTTAAGCCATCATTTTGCTTTCCTTGCGAGCGAAAATTTAACGCATACACACATTGACAGTGCTAAATAACAAGCAGTGCTGAATTGTTATTCTATGAAGCTGCAGCGAACCAACAGCACCCGCCTCTTACCCTCGGCTTTTAGTGGTAGGACAGCCGATTATCGAGCTGGGAAAGTTGCCGTGGTAACACGAGCTGCTTCTTGTTTTGCGCTCGCAATGCAGCAGGGTAGGGTCAGTAAGACTCGACAAAACGTAGAAGCTGCCTTGCTTTATCCTGTCTTGCCCATCTTCGTTTTTGTGATGCAGGGATAACGAAACTCGGCCAGACGTTACACGCCTTCTGCTGGAGTAGCCAACAAACCGAGATGCAAGGAAAAGGTACATTTGAAGGTCGCCTGGCAGAGCTACACTGCCAAGTTTTACGTCATTATTTTTCAACCATGCGCGATTCGGTTGATGTGCAGATCAACCGAATCGCACGTCCTAAGCAACGAAAAAGAATATAACAATTGAAAGTGGCGCCCCCCCCCCCCCCCCCCCCCATAAAATAGCGCAGTGTCTTCCATTCTCCACAAGCTACGGACACAACATTGAAGTGAGGTTTATATCTAGGTCAACACCTACAATGCATCCATATTTCGCGTCATTTAGCAGTTTTGCACGGTATGATACACGTAGAAAAATGGGCGCGATAGCAGGGCCGATTTTGTTTACATAGAAACTCGTCAAATGACGCTACGAAGGCAAAATTCAATAGCCACAGATTACCAATGCTGACACTATGATTTACTTGATCCATACCGCATAAGAAATTGTATTTTTGCCGAGAGATTAAGCAGATAAGACAGCGATCCGCATGTATCGAAATCGGTCGCAGCTATCTCCACAGCAGCCGCATAAGATAGGGTCGGCGTGTCATTGCAGTGCTTCAATAAAACCTGGCGGCACCCGGACAGTCAGAAGCTGCGGATGCAGGCATTGTTCGCTGTCCACTTTCGCAACTTGAGCTGCATCTTAATGGTCTTAGGTAATTATTTACAAATAATTAGTTAACCAGTTCTTTAAATATTGTCTAAACGGGAAAATCTTCACTGAAGATGTAGAGTACTATTGAGAAACATTCAAATAATTTCTTTCCATCGTGACAGAGGCTGTGGTTATTTCTTTTTTTTTTCTCCGGGCTGTCACAAAAGCGCGCAAGATTTGAAGAACAGTACCACGTCATTACGGGTTCTCGCGCAGCGACAATAATGCCCTCAAACATTCCGCGAAAGATCGATGGACGCTGCACGCATACCGACTGACCGAATAGGCAGCAAGCAAAAAATTACAGGGTTTCTTAAGAACTCTCTTAAGAAGTGAACGGAGAAAGCCTACTCTTCCTCCTCTTACCATTCGCCTCTTTCTCTTCTTTCCTTTAGTCAATACTGCTCACTGCTAAGCATGTTTAGTCATTTGTAATCAGTTGTGGTCATTGCACCAGTTCTATAATGCAATACCAACTCGCCCAATCCTCAACCCTAGTGAACTTCATTTCTTGTACAACGGGCAGCACTCTGTTCCTTTATCTGGCCGGCTCGGCTTGTTTCTTCATTTGTATGTTGTGCTGTACCAGTTCTAGGTCATCACAAGCCGTCGTTAGACATGTTGGTCATATGGTCATTAGTAGTCATTACAAGTCATTAGTAGTCATTACAAGTCATTTCAGTCATTATTAGTAATTACTGGTCATTACTAAGTATTTTAGTAATTTATAATGAAATGTAGTCATTGCAAGTTGTCGTTAGACATAATAGTCATTTCGTAGTCGCTACTAGTCATTACAAGTCATTTCAGTCATAATTAGTCACTACTGCTCACTCCTAAGCATTTTAGTCATTTGTAATCAATTGTGGTCATTACAAGCCGTCGTTAGACATGTTTGTCATATCCTAGTCATTAGCAGTCAATACAAGTAATTTCAGTCATTATTAGTCAATACTTGTCATTACTAAGCACATTTAGTCGTATCTAATTCATTGTAGCTGTTACAAATGGTCGTTAGACATATTGGTCATTTCGCAGCCATTAGTAGTCATCACAAGTTATTCGAGTCATTATTAGTCATTACTGGTAACTCGTAACAATTTTAGCCATTTGTAATCAGTTGTGGTCATTACAAGCCGTCGTTAGACATGTTGGTATTATCATAGCCATTAGTAGTCAATACAAGTCGTTTCAGTCATTATTAGTCAATACTGGTGATTACTAAGCATATTTAGTAGTTTCCAACTAATTGTAGTCGTTACAAGTTGTCCTTAGACATATTGGTCATACCATAGTCATCAGTGGTGATTTGAAGTCCTTTCAGTGATTATTAGTAATTACCGGTCATTACTAAGCATTTTTAGTCATTTCTAATCAGTTGTAGTCGTTACAATTCGTCGTTAGACATATTCATCATTTCGGGGTCATCAGTAGTCATTACAAGTCATTTCAGTCATTACTATTAATTATTTCTCATTATTAAGCATTTTAGTCATTTCTAATGAATTGTAGTTGTTACAAGTTGTCGTTAGACATATTGGTCATTTCATAGTCACTATTAGTCATTACGTCATTTCAGTCATTATTAGTCATTACTGCTCCCTACTAAGCATATTTAGTCATTTGTAATCAATTGTAGTCATTAGAAGGCGTCGTTAGACATGTTTGTCATATCGTTGTCATCAGTAGTCATTTCAGCCATTATTAGTCATTACTGGTTATTACTAAGCATTTTTAGTCATTTCTAATCATTTGTAGTCGTTACAACTCGTCGTTAGACATATTGGCCGTTTCATAGTCAATACAGGTCATTTCAGTCATTATTAGTCATTACTGCTCACTAGTAAGCATTCTTAGTCAGCCGCAGTTAGACATATTGGTGATTCCGTAGTCATTGGTAGTCATTACAATTCATTAGTAGTCAGTTTAGTCATTACTACTGATTACTAGACATTTCTAATAATTTCTAATCAATTTTGGTCATTACTAGCCGTCGTTGACATATTGGTGATTTCGGGGTCATTAGTAGTCATAAGTAGTAATTACCAGTCATTATTAACCTCTACCAATCTCTATTGTAACGTTATCGTTCACCAACTGTCAATATCAATAACTTTTCATTCTTTATTCTGTGTTTAATCTGTCTTCGTATGGCGTGATGACGCTTCGGCGGAACTCCGGCGGTCAGGTCTGCTGACATCAAATTCACGTAAAACTCTTGCTTGGGCTAGTTGGTTCATGCTTGAAGTAGGTAAAGGCAAGGCGCAGAAGACCAGGACTTAGGAAGAACCGTCTTGTCGTTTGTGTTCTTCCTAAGTCCTGGTCTTCTGCGCCTTGCCTTTACCTACATCAAATTCACCATGAGCCTAGAAAGGCCTTCGCTTAAACTGACTGAGCTCCGAGAATAGACCTCTCTCGGCCTAAGTCACGACGATCCGGTCACGCGATCTTTCGATACACGCGGAAGCGTCTGGGGGACAGAAAGCACGCCGCGCGCGTTTCGGCATACGCTGACAGCTTCGGTTATGAATGCGCAGCTTTGGTTATGACACACGTAGTTATGAAAGGGTTCCCCCTATGAGATTAGCACGCAACAATACATTCCTATTTGCATAGTTTTCCCAATGAGCAAGTAAGAAGCAAAATTCGACTTGACTGAGTTTTCTCAATGCGCGATTGACGTATCGGTCGCAAGGGCAGACTTGACGCGAACAAGCTGCCTTTGCGACGTTAATGTTCACAGGTTACCTAGCAATACCACAGCGGTCTATGCAGGCCCGCAATACGACTGTTTGGCAACTTATTAAAGCGTCAGCCACGTTGTATTCGTACGTATGCATGCGTACTGTGCGATGCTTGCCTGCACCGGGTGGTTGCTCCTATATAAATTTCGTCGACTGAATGGCTGATTGATTGCTTTAACGTCTCAATGCAATGCGCAGGGAACGACAGAGAAATCAATGACCTGTATAAACAGCTCTTTGAAACGGGATACACAATAGTGGAGGACTGCGCATTCACTTCTAATTTCCTTAAGGTGTCAATATTCTTCATAAATGAACATTTCTGCGTTCGGACCCCTAACCTATAGTTCCCAGCTGCTAGCCTTCTCGCACTGTTCCTTAAGCGGAACCAACTTTAGTTGCAGGTTCACCTCGAAGCCATCCGGAGAACTGTTTACGCTGAAAAAGGACGAAGCTTCACTTACAACATCGTCGGAGACGTGATGTTCCTTGCTGAGACCGGAAACCACCATATTGACGTTCTTTCTTCCTTGGCACCCCTGGAGTAAGTCGCACCAACTCCGGCATCGGCGTCTTCCGCGTGCTTGCAAAGCACCACTGCATCACGCGACTATCGCTGACCTTTTACCGGCGCCGCTACTCTCGTTCCCAGTTTAGATGTTCGCGTAGATAAGGGAACGACGCGGAAACCAGCCGCCTTGTTGGGCATGACACAGCATCCCGACAGTGTTACTTTTTTTTCCTATTTGATGCACCGTTTCTGGAGCTCAGCTTTGAAGGTTCTGGTCGGGAAGTCAGTGACGTCGCTTTTAGTCTAAACTGTCTGTCGCTTGGCGCGACTGGCCACGCGCGAGACCAAAATAGAACCGGCGGCGCACGAGGTTGGCTCAGATGCCGAGTGATGCCATTTATCGCCGGGTGCTTCACGTCAATAAAGTGGCGAATGGATCTACTGTTGTTGGCACGAAACATAATCCAACCGCGTCCTCGCAAATAATATGCGTAAAGTGCGTGGTGGTCTAGAGGATATCATTGGGTACGCTCAGTGTGCCGCTGGAGGACCTTATTACGAAACCTGCTTAACTTGTGAGCACTCGCGCATGCTGTGAACGTCCCGCTGCTCTGAGCGGGATGACGTGGCCTGCCCACATTCGACTGGTCCCTGCCGTGCCACAACTCGGTGGGCAGCGATGCAGAGACCTCTCGAGTCTGCTGCAGCCAAACGTTCGGCTGTTCGCAGAGGAACCGGAAGAGACACGTGATCAGAATTCTGTCGCATCTCGGCCGCACTCCGAGCTTGAAGGTGCGAGCGCCTCCGAGCCCTCGGAGCTGGAGGGCGGCGCACTGAGTAAACCCGGCGATTGTATTCGCAGCACGTGATAGCAGCCAGCCTAATGTAAACCCCACGGCGAGAAACCTCTTGAGGGTTCCAAAGTGACCAGTTAAATCTGTCACAAATATATCAACGCATTTTTTACGAAGCATTGAAAAGTCGGTTAGTGTGAATATAATGTTGCCTGTCGAGAGCAACGAATGAAGCTGAGGCGGATAACTATTTCGGATGTTCATTTACTGTCATTAGGCGGCTAACTATTTCGGATGTTCATTTACTGTCATTACCTAGGTGGTCACAAAAATAATTAAATATTTTGATCGACGTCGAAGTGGTCTAGCAGTCTGATTTCAGATGCTATTAAATGAAAGAGAACAAAAGGCGCGCAACTTTTTCATTATCCGAGTCAGTTTTAGTAGATAGAACAGTAAACGTTTTTACTTTAACTAGGTCAGTCGACTGCGCAATAAGGATGCATTCATCTGCGCATGAATATTGAGTTTCTTCGGGTGTGGGACAACGCAGGATGGAATTCTCATCTTGGTTTCAGAGTTGCGATTTCAGTTAAACAAGACGCGGCGTTAAGTAAAATTAATTCATATCTGCGGGTTCACGTGCTGAAATCAGGACATGATGATGAGGCACGTTATAGTAAGAATCCGTATAAGCTTTAAACCAGCTGAGGCCTCAAATATAAATGCACGAACGCTTTTATTTTTGCATTTTGCCCCCATCGAAATGCAGTCGCCACGGCCGGGCTCGAGCTCTCAAGCTCACCTGCTCATGGCCACAGCCACTAAGCTACCGCGGCAGGAATAGCGCGGCAGTACAAAACTGCGCGCTGAAGTTCTCACACATTTGCTCGCATGAGTTCTCATATGCAAGTCAGTCTGCAGAGCGTTGCTGTAATTTAATTTAAAACTTTGTTAGCACGATGACCTTCTGTCAGCTACGCCAGCTTAAATATCGTTTGCGACTTTGCCGCCTTTCCAGATGAAGTTTAAATTGACATTTCTGCCTGGTGCCACATGCCATCGTTTCAGACATGGCGCCGTTTTCCAACGCTGGCCTCCGCATACTTACCTGGTGTTGGGTTGGCGGTGATCACGGAGGCCACGACCCCGTGCGGAGGCCTCTCCATAGCACTGCGGTTGGCTGAAGCACGCCACTTCCCCAAGTCGGGGTAGCTGGAGCATGCAATTTTTGGTAGTGGGGCGAGGCGTGCGCGCCAGCCCCCATTATGAAAATCAAAAGCAAGACTTGGTGTGATTGCCGATTTGTGGGGGAAATCTCGCTCTTTTTTTGTCTAAAGCTGTGCCTCGCAATGAATATGTATATCAGGTCTGCTATCCTCATTAATTCCGTTCCTCTATCACCCACTATGGTGACATTCGTTCAGGTGCAAGCAGTGCTGTGATAGATGATTACAGCGTGGTCTGCAGTAGTTTCCCGCGCTCCCTCCCTTTTATTTAATATTTTAATAAACAATGCAAGTACATAACTTTATACTACGCATTGACTTCACTGCAAGTAGTTGGCTTCACTACAGTACAGACCGCTGGAAAAAAATGTCGGCCCGTTTTGTCGAAAGCTAAGCCTCGCAATGAATATGAATATCATATCTGCTTTCAGCTATTTCCCACTTGTTTCACTCTTCTATCACCCATTCCGGTGATAGTCGCTCACCATTATCATCCCAAAAACTTTATTGACAGACTGAGGAATTTGGGGCTCGTAGGCTCCCGGGCCCCCGCACGACCCCACTGCACTCAAACGTTTATATTACTTCGGTCCATAACGCTGGCAGCCTGATCAGAAGCCATGGTCTGCATGACCGGGTCTCCAGAGCGCAGCATGGTCTCCCAGTCCTCCTACGTCATCAGTTCCTCTAGGCTCCGCGGGGTAGGATCCGCCGGGCAATGAGAAAGGAGATGGAGAGCAGAAGCGCGATGTTCGGGACAGACAGTACAGGCTGATGTGAGGAAAATTGGGTTATAGTGAGAAAGAGTGACAGGAGATTGGAGAGTGTGTGTTTGTAATTGGCGCCAAAGGGTTGCTTGTAGATTGCTAAGGGATATGTGCGATGGGGGGTACAGCTGAGGCCTTGGAGGGATTCGTCAGCTCGTTGAAAGTGTGCGAGCAGTTCAGTTGTCAGCAACCATACGGTAGACTATTACAGCGTGGTCTGCGGTAATTTCACCCACTCCCTCCCTTTTATTTTAACATTTCAATAAACAATACAAGTGCGTACATATTATACTACGCATTGGCTTCACTGCGAGACACGGCACTGCAAGTAGTCGACTTCACTACAGCTCAGACCGTGGGGGAAAAAAAATGGGCTTTATTTCGCGAAAGATAAGCCTCAAACTCTATAAGTGACGCCGCTGTTTAAATTTTCGCGCCACCAAACGTTCTCCCCGTCTTTTTCCTTTCCTCTGGTCTCGCCCTCCTGTTCGCCTTCTTTCTCATGGACCAAACTTTTCGCCACGTGACGCCAAGCGTATCCTTTTCTTGTTTTTTTTTATGCGTGGACATGATTCATCGTACTGCCGTACATCGCGCTTTGCCGGCAACAGCGGCGTAGCAGCGTGCGTAAAGGCGTACTACGTCGCGCGGAGCTTGTAGTCCAATAGGAAGGTGCCAGAAAAGGAGCGCGTGCGCCGAGAACATAAGGAAGAAAGACGGAAGCTGCAATGGCGCCAACTTTAAAAGGATGGAACTGCGT
This sequence comes from Dermacentor andersoni, assembly GCF_023375885.2. Taxonomy (NCBI): domain Eukaryota; kingdom Metazoa; phylum Arthropoda; class Arachnida; order Ixodida; family Ixodidae; genus Dermacentor; species Dermacentor andersoni. The sequence continues at coordinate 70,713,909 of NC_092824.1, read as the reverse complement.
ATGCACCGAATTGCTGGAGATGGCCCCGAAGCGGCATGAAAGATTTTTTTCCGCAATCTGTGCTGTAGGGAAGCCCGCTTCTTGCTGCTCTTTGTATTGCGGTGCAGCCGACGTACCGAAGCGTACTTTTCGCCCAAATTACGCGAACATTTTCCCGCTGCCTTTATGACACATATTGCCGTGAGACAGACGCTTGCTGTCTCATGTCGTTGGCATCTTTATGACGTCAGTCAGAATGCTATGATCCTGATCGATTATGACGTGAATACGTGTTTTCAAACTTGAGGCCTTTATATTTTAAGCGATGACCCGAATCACCACTCGGCGTATGTATTTGTCCGCTTGCAGACACAATGAGTGACAACATTTATTTAACACTGCCACAGTGCGTTCAATGGAAGGACAATCGCGAGCGTTATTTTCGTTAACATTCGAGCGGTCGTATGAAACGGCGAAGTGTTGCATGGCTTTGGGGCTTGTTTACGCAATCACAGACCCTGAACTGATGGCGCAGCTATTTCCCTGTGCAGCCAGTTATCAAACATGAACGGAACTACATAAAAAAGAAACACTAAAAAAATCAAAGTGCCGAAATCGAGACAATGACCTCCCTTCATGTTATCTGAGAGTACAATCAACGTTCGGCGAAACAGCTCGTCCACGACTTGGATTGGTACCTAGGCTCAGCAAGAAGCTTATGTTGACAATTTTGCGGCCAAATAAGCAAAACAACCATTTTTGAGCAAGTTTTCGGTCATTTCGTGAATAGGTGTTGCCGCGAACTAAAAGCGGACCCATTTGAATCGCGTGGAGACCTTACATTACAATCGGCGCATTAGTTCGATCGAAAGTAGTTTTTTTCTTTGCTCGGAATGCTCCGAAATATACCGACGCCCCCTTTTTCTACGATATAAATATTTCGAACTTCCCAAGCCAATTTGGGACAAATTTTTATTTGTAACGTGTGGTTCATTCCGGACGCGGGGTAGATACACGAGTACCCTTTACAAAAACAAAAAATAAGAAGAGAGAGAGTGAGGCAATATGACTTCAGGCAGCTAACCTCCGCAAGTTAATCTGCAGTGACCATACACCAGCGACACCAGCCCTAGACTCCCCTATAGTGAGTTTTGCAGGAACCATTATGGTTCATGGTAGCTTTTAAAGCGAGGCTCGTGTCACGCTCTCTGGAATGCTCGAAGGGGCTAGAAGGTACCGCTTGCCGATCACGTGGCACTTTCTTCATTTTCCAAAGCCATTCCTTTGCATTTTTCACGACCAGCCTTCGAAACTGTTTGGTGACGTTCTATCACAAAGTGTCATACTAAGACGGTAACGTCGAGGACACTACTGCCCAAGTTGTATATACGCGCCAACCAAATATGTTCGCTCATTTAAGTGACGTCATGGCGGAGGCGCCATTTCGTTGTCTGTCATCCTACAATTAGAATCCTCTGGAATATTCGGTCTGTGCATGACATCCTGAGTATCAGGGCACACACATAAAATGTCATGAATGTTCGCCCTATAGAGATGTCGTAGTTTTTTCTTTGTTCTTTTTTCTACCTTTCTCCATGGTTCGGCAGTTTCTGGAACATCATGGAAGCTCATTTAATTTGTCTTACGGTTCTACGGTGGTTGCCGTTTGCATCGCGCTTGCTCAGGTGTCTGTCGCTACTTTTGGGTGATCTTGCACTTACCTCGTTTTTAGTGTTGCCCTGAAATGACGGCTTTCATTTCCGTGACACATTGTTTGTAATAACGTGTGTTCATAAGTCTTAGTGATGATTTTGATGTACACTCAAGCCACACTTGTCTAGAGTGGCCAATCGGTCTATTTAGCCGTCGTTAAAAAAATACCCACAGCCCAATGCCGCAATGAAGCAACGCGCTACGTCCATGCGCTATCGGACCAGCATAAGTGGAACCTTGCAGCTACCTCAAGGAAGCAACTGCGGACGCTGCCGGTCACTCTATACAAGTGCCTTTCAGATTGTAGAGCTATAGTGACTCGCTTTCTTCTTCTTCCGTTTTCCCCTTCTCTCTTGTAATTATGTGCGAGTGCTGGCAAATGGCAAAGAGAGAATTGTCTCACTATTGTTATTGTTTGGAATAGCCTAATGTTTAGTCTTAAAGTGAGCGGAGGATCCTAAGCAAGGAGTGATTCAAGAGTGGGTACTGGCGGGAATGCATCCTTGGCGATACCATAGTAGCTCGAGGTTGCTTCATGCGTTTGGGAGTGTCTGCTCGGAGATAGTTGTTTATCAATAAGCAACTGGATTACAGTTCTTCCTAACGCAGCCAGCGCCTTCTACTCATGCGCAAGAAAACAAGAACAAATAAACTGCCCAAAGACAGCAAAATTTCCCAGACCAGCGTAAAAAGGATGAAGCTGGGCCTTCGGTTACTCCGCTGTATTAATTATCCTTCATCCCCTAATAAATTAAATCAGCGGGCAGAAAGAACACTCTGAACACTCTACCAGTACAATTTGGTTTTCTTTATTGGTCCTTTTAAATGAAATCGCAGGGCTTGAAGAACACTTCTACGAGTGCAATTTCAGTCAGTGTTCTCTCTTTATTCGTTTCCTTAAAATCATGTTTCTGTAACTTCGTGTCAATGGGCGACTGGTGCCTTGTACGCCGTCTGCCTTCCGTCTCTTCCCCGGGAGCTGTCCGCAGGTTTCCCGACGTTCCTCGGCTTCGTCAAGTCGTCGCCGACCAGCGTCTAGGTCAGCTGCAAGAATGCGTGTGGTAAGTAACGAAATCCAGCAAGTCTCTAGAGAGTCTCTATAATAGACTGAAATATTTCGTTTACAATCGTTGCGACAAATATTATAAAACGATGTTCACACTCGTAGTATTAAAGTTACCAAGTTACTTTCATCACACAGTATGCATGAATTAAGCGTTGTTTAATAAAAGCACAAAAGGAGCATTGAGTGCAAACAAGTTGTTTCTTCGCATCCACAGAACTGTTCAGAGAATGCGAATGATCACGTGATAGCCTGTAAAGCATGGTTATTTAGGCGACCTAACCCGCTCCACACGCAAGTTCTCGTCTTTAATTGCATACTATGCCCGGGGGGGTTTTAATCTTACCGTACATTTGCTTCAAATTTATGTTTCATTGACCGCAGTGGACGCTTGCACATACTCGATAAGTATTCGATCAATTGTTGGCATCTACAAATAGTGACTATGGGATTCGGTATTGGAAAGTTCCCCAATATTCGCGCGACTCTAATTTCGACAGTAGAACCAGCCGCCCACCACAACCGACGTCTTTCTCACACTTACTAGAACTAAAGCACCATCTATAGTGAAGCAGGTTGTACACCCAAACTTCAAACACTCCCTATCTTCGTTCATATGAAACCGCGTTGCTTTGGACTTCGGCCATGGAGGCGCCGTCAGGTTCACTACAAGTAGACACATATCTGGACACGGCATTACATTACATCGCCTGTACGTAAGCGAGTGACAACCATGTTATATATATATATATATATATATATATATATATATATATATATATATATATATATATATATATATATATATATATATATATACATATTCTTTTTTTCTTGACAACGCAGGGGGAAACTACGGCGACCCCATTACAAAGCGGCAAAGACGCCAGCCATTGCATCTCCGTCCATTGTCGGGAGGTTCGAAATATTTTTTTTTTTTTTTTACCTTTGTCGTGGCGTTGCTGGAGGTCCAGTGGTTCCGCCTTCTCCTCGACTTTTGCACCGCGTTCCTCGTCGATTGCTTCCCAGTACAGGTGCATGGCCAGGTGCCTGCGGAAGTGATGCAGGCGGCTGAAGGTCGTCCCGCATTGGCCGCAAACGTGAGGGCCGTTGAGAGTTGAATTGTAAACCGCGTTGCTTTGGACTTCGGCCATGGAGGCGCCGTCAGGTTCACTACAAGTAGACACATATCTGGGTTTCAGATGCTAGAATGGGCAAGTGGGACAGGAGATTTCAGAAACTTTTTCACCTAAACGTAACTGTGAACACGCAGCATTGTATGATGAATAGAGTAGAACAACTAAATGAAAACGTGGATGAGCAGAACAGACACCGGCAAGCACTAACGAGCAACAAAATTTATTGCGAGAACCATCTAGATCACATAATCGGGAATTACAATAATAATAATAATATTAAAAATAATAATAATAAACATGCAAAGAGCAAACCACCGAAGCGTGCACAACTGTGTCTGTCTGTGCAGCATATGAATACAGAGAATGGAAGGATATTTCCTTACAAGGTAGGTGGACTGACGGTACACTCACACTGAGATCATGAGTTCCTTTAATTCATGCTACCACTACGATATCACTCGCGCACTTGCGTTGTGGTGCGCACAGTGACATGCATTTGCCGACTTCTGGTTTACACGGACACAGGTCTAGGGACATTTGCACGTACACGTTAGCGGTCGCACTGGCGCCGACTTGTCTAATCATACTTAATGACAATAAAATAGAAATCGTACTCATAAAGCCTAAGATCACTATATCTTGAAAATCACTTCTGTGGAATCCCGCAAGGTGGAGAAAGGTTCGTGAAAGCGAGCATTGTGATCCACCCGAATGCAGCACAAAGCTACAAAGGAAAACCATACGGGTTTTTTAGAAATAAAGCTTTGCATTTGAGCAAAAGTTTTTGAAAAATTCAAACCCGGGGCCAAGGTCTTTGCGGGGCGGTCTCTCTACCGTCCGACATAACGAGCTAACTGCTATGTGCGCACTGCGAGGACAGTAACGGGGACGTGCCACTCCCAATGTCGCACTTTTACGAGGGGCATGCTATGCTGATCAGTCAAGTGTAACGAAGAAATGTTTAATGAATTATAGGCATAGATGTGTATTCGTACTTATTGTATTCGTTTCAGGTTCGCACTACTTTGTATTCTGAGTAAATTAGGCCTCGAGCACCGACCTGTCCCAGCGCCCGTAACACAAGCCGTCACCGGTACACGCTGTTGCCTTGTTTGGCAAAACACAGCCCACGCCGACTCAACAGGCATGTTGCTTGGGGCGGGTGTGTGCCACATGGAGTGCGCCACAATAGAGCTTTAGTTAAGGGGGCGCAAGGCGTTTGGGCCCCTGGCGCTTGGGTGCGTTAGCGTTTGGGTACGCAAGCCGAAACACGTGATATGTTGGCGCCCCGAAACGCAAGCCCCAAAAAGGTCGCATGCGCTCGCAGCGCCATCAGCGTTTGATCGTTGCTACGTTATCATTTTTTAAAGTGTAAAATCAAGCATATGAAGTAAAGTACATTAAACTAATTTTATGAAAAGCAGTTAATATATATATAAGAACGATGCCTGTCGACACTAGGCAAAATATTTGTAAGGTTATCTACGCGCCTACGTTACGACCGAGGCCGAGCCGAAGCAATCGAAACGCACGTTTGGTAAACTGTAGCTAGGCGTCTCGTGCAGCATAACCCGTTGTGGTCTGTGTTTTTATTTAGAGCCTCCTGCAAATTTCGACATACCACCGTTGCGGCGACAGCGTGCCGGTGTTCTCTGGCACCAGCTTCTTTACCACGTCGGCGGTGAAATGCACAGGAGCACACATCCTCGCCGGCGCAGCCATGTTCTCCGTCTGTGTGGCGGGATGGGCGGCTTGTTTCGCTTCTCGTAAGTTCTCGTACACCGCGAGAATCACGTAGGTAACGAGACCTCTTAGGGGCAGCGATGTTTCCGGCCACCCCAGCAACCCAAGGACTCAAGCAGACGTAGCGCTCTGCGCATGCGCAGTACCGTCGCCCTTAGTTCTTGCGTACGCAAGCTGCTTGCGTTCCCTACACAAAAAACGTTCTAATGGCACAAACCCACTATGGGGGATAGGCCATGGGAGGGGGAGAAGAGGGTTTTAGTAGCAGACGCTTGGCTGGTGTGCGCCTTTTCTCCCCCCGTTAAGCGCGTGGCACGAGACCGGCCGCGCAGACGTCGTGCGAAACACCTGCTTCGAGAGCGCGAAGCGCAAGCAAAGCGCCGGCGGAGGGAAGCCGCCACCGCCGAGGATCGAGAACGGGGAGCGCAGCCAAGCGCCGGTGGAGGCCAGCCAACCCCCCCCCCCCTCCCCCCCGCATTCAAGAGAAGGCAACCCAAGCCAAGCACCAACAGAGGCAAGCTAACCTCTAACTTCGAGAGTAGGTGGCCGAGCAGAGACATCAAAGCAGATATTCTTCCCTCGGAAGGTGCCGACTGACTGTTCAAGAGAGAATTGCTCGACTGTGAGTGCGGCCACAGCTGCAAGGTGTGTGATAGACTGTGGTTTGATCACAACCTCACGCGACTGAAGAGTGTGCGCAATCCGGAACCGAAGCTCGATTCTAGCAAAATGACGACAACGAGACCGAAGACTTTCATGAAATTAGCTCTAAACGCGAGTTCAAACTTGAGAAAACCGACCACCAGCTTCGCTGTTTTGACAGTCTTCACTGCGTGGAAATGGCTTTATTTCTTCTTTTTTTCAAATCAAATCAGACTATATCGTGAATATCCACAATAATCTTGTCAGCCATAGTAGCAGTATTGTGTTCCGGAGAACGTCGGTTAGCGGAAAACTGTGTGATGAAAAGAGCCGTAGTTTCGCCCGGAAGGCCAAGCATTGATTGTCATAGCAAATTATTGCACAGCGATACGAAGGGAACATAGTAGTTTTATCGGCCGTATAAACTTCTAAACATAGGTAAACTATGCTGGCGAGAACTTTCTGTTCTGTTCTGAGCAAGCTGCCGTTCTGAACTTCCTGTTCTGAGCAAGCTGCCGCGGCCACGGCAGCTTGCAATGCGGGGGAGTGATGTCATGCGCGTTTCGTTTATAACATAAATAGAATATCAACGGAGTTCAATTTTGTTGCAGCACAGCTATGGGAGGCGGCGTGCTCTCAAAGTTACCATTTCTCCCATTACTCTAAATTACCACTGCTACCATTACCGTAAAACAATAAAGCATAGCATAACCCCCCCCCCCCCCCCCTTCGGCCGTTGTCGTGGTTTTCAACAGCTTCGCTGGACATCCACTTTCGTAGGGCCGAGATGGCGGGTCAATTGTTTTTAATGAAGTTTTTGGGTTTCGCGTGCTCAAACGACGATACGAGTACGAGGCACTGCGTGTAGTAGTGGCACTTCGGAATAATATTGACCCCCTATAGGGATATTTCGCTTGCCCCGAACGGACGACACGCAGGTGTTTTGGATTTAGAGATGCGATGATCGAGAGATCAAACACGGCACGAGTATTCCTTATTTTTTTCGGCCCCGTCGAAATGCGGCTGCCGCGGTCGGGATTAAACCTGCGGCATCGAGCAATTCAATATGCACAAAGCCACCGTGGCGGGCACAGCAGTGTCAACAACTTCGCTTTCGTATGGTTGCCTAGACCCTACGCTGCACCTTATTGCGGGTCTGCAGCACGCTCTGCGTAAGTTTTCCGCTTGACAAATTTCCATGGGGTTTATTTTCCAAAAAAAGTATCCCCTTTGCCCGCAACCACTGTCATATTCATTTTAGTAGCGTTTCCTTGCCTTCTCATGTCAGCTTTTCCCTATCCCCCCCCCCCCCCCTACCCCTCGTATGGGAACCGCGAGCAGAGAGTGGTAAGGCTTTCAATCGCTCGTTCTGGAACAGCGTCAGTTCTACTCATTCTCTACCTCATCTGCCCCCTCTTTTCTATCATTCCATGTAGCTTCCCTCTGGGCTTGCAGGTTCGTAGAAAGGTAAGCGCTGTAATGCTTTTGCTGGGGGTCACGCATGCTTTTGCGGGAGGTCACGGATAATTCATAGCTGTCAAGATCAGGTCCCATCTGTGAATAGGTTACTTGTGGCGACGCCCAGGGAGCTCCAGAGCGTGTTCCGAACATTCGACGCGGCGCAAAGGCTCGTTTCCTCTCTGCCGCACTCTTGTCACATGTACACGCTCTGAACCCTCTCCCCTCCTCCCGACAAGGAGTGCAAGACAGCAGCAGCAGCAGTGGAACTGCGCCTGTCCTTGTGTGCTCTCTCTCTCTGCGGTAGTTTGCTTGCGCAGTTATAAAACTTCCCTCCCTCATCAACTCGGTACACAAGTTTTTCTAAGCCGTGGGAAAGTCGAAAAAAGGGGTAAAGGAAGCTTCGCTTTTAAAGACAGCTGTAAGTTATATTGTGCGACTACTGATACAATTTTATCGCTTTGCTATATGAAGTGTCTTCTTAAGCATGAAGCTGTCTTTCAAATACTCAAATATGTTAGGCTCAGCTTCCCGAACATTACGTAGACCAGGAAAATCATTCACCGCTGTTCGTAGCAATCCCCATTACCTGAACGATCAATATTTCACATAATACATTTTTTTTTGCTTACACCCGGTCAAGTTTGTTGCTATGCACGCTCGATGTGACTAATCTTAGCAAAGAAACAAAGAAATTACAGTGCATTTCTTTTCATGTGGCACATAAAACACGTCGAGCGAATGTTATGATTCAGATGCCTAATAGTTACGCTACAACAGCTTAATATGACTGCCGAAAATCCTACAGCCAGTGCGCCAACAAATAGAAAACAAGAAAGAGCAATAGAAGCGTAGACACAGCGTGTGGGAACGCGTATGCCTGTTTATCTTCTCTGTCTACTTCGAGCCTTTTATCCTGCTTAATGAGGCACTGCCATGATATTTTCGGCTCATGATGTCTTCCATTAAACGAAAACCCTGGAGTTCTAAAAAACTAGAAATGACGTGACAAGCCTCAGCGCACCGTTATTAATTTCTGCGGTAAGTCTTCTGCAGTAAAACGGGCGCTTTCGAAGAGTAGGATCATTTTTGTGGCTGTTTGACCTGCGCACTTGGCAACGCACTCCGTTTCGAGTATTTTTTTTGAGTGGCCGTGGCGGTTCTTCTGCTTCTTGTATGAGGTTGTTGTACGTACCATTGTCAAGCTGAATTCTTTTATAGTTTCTGCATGTATATATTATACGCGAGCGTATGTGTAAGTTTAAAAATTCATAATTGCCAAGAATAAGCCCGATATACGCGGTTCTTACTAATTGGGTATCTGTTGTGACCATATTTTGGCAAAAAAAAACCTACCGTGGTTACAGCATTGCGAGCCTTGCTGCAGCTCTACGACGTGTTCGTAGACTTAGTTCGAAAACGTTGGATTTTTACTTTGATGGAAATTTCGCATTTGAATATGGCTGAATGTAGCAACTGGCGTTGTTTACAGACCGGTGACTATTTGCTGCCGAACGCTGAATTTCAAAGAGCAGAACTAAAACTTTCATTCGTCCGTATTTAATAGTTTTTCCTATCATTAATAATATCACCGCTATAAGGCAACATTCAGAATACTGGCTTGTACTTGCGGCCATTTCTGCGGGAAGAATCTAAAGCCATGCAACTGAGTTCCCAGCTTAATAAACTATAGGAGCGTAACCTTATAAGCTCAACTTATACTTTCCGATAAAACAAGTGGTAGCGTTGCCTGCTTTTTCGTACGATTGCGACAGCGAACGAAAAGTTTGCCGGAAGCATAACTCACCGGGTGTTGTCGCCTACCGTTGACGAGGTGTAGTCAGTTCTTGCACGGCTCGTGGTCGGCGCAGAGTCGCTGTCGATGCGAAGCCCAGGACGGCCGTATGCGTTGGTATGCTTCGGTATGCTCGGACGATATGTCTGACTGCTGCAACTCAAGAGCGCAGATATACGCACCACGGTGTATGCACGTCCACTGTGAACGAACCGAAGGAATACAAAACTCGGGGAACCGAACAAACCAGTGTGGAAGCGCATTGGAGGGCAACAGGAATGCTGGATTTTCCTTTTCGTTCTTGGAAGAAAGCTGGTCTCGGGGCCCATAGCTTTCCTTTCAGCAAGTCCTTGCTTCTATTGTCTGTCCGACCTTGGTTCGGAGAAGATACGCCGGTCGCTGGGCTATTGTAAGCATACCTGCTGAACAAATATACAGCCACACAACTTGTGGGTGAACCAATGCGAAAGGGCAGCTTCTCCTGCCGAAACTAATTTTTCTCTGCAGTATATGCGTGTGATAGTAAACTGAAGGATGGGTGGCACAAGGCAAGTAGTTATTTTTCTTTTTATTTTTAATAATATTATTTTGAGGCAGCGGCAGTAAATATATGTATGTATTATGGGGTTTTACGTGCTAGAACCACTTTCTGATTATGAGGCACGCCGTAGTGGGAGAGTCCGGAAATTTTGACCACCCGGGGTTCTTTAACGTGCACCTAAATCTATGTACACGGGTGCTTTCGCATTTCGCCCCCATCGAAATGCGGCCGCCGTGGCCGGGATACGATCCCGCGACCTTATGCTTAGCAGCTCAACAGGCAGTAAATATAATCGCACTCTCAAGTGTCATAGACACACCGTTGCGGAATTTACCGGAATCGAACGCCCGCAATTTCGGGGCGGCCATTTCCTGGCGCGTTTTAGGAGGCCGCACCTTTACGACGGTTTAGGTTGCGGCATTGTTAACCGTAATCGTTACCGCGCGCCCTTGATCAAGCTTTTCCCGGCAGTTTCTAGCCCAGTGTGGAAACAACGCCGGAGAAGTTGGCCTGCATGGCAGATTTACTTGTTGCCCCCCCCACCCCCTCCCGCTCGCCATTTCGTGCATGATCGCAAAGTCATGCTACAGTGAGCTATTTACAGGAACTACCTGCTACCACTTCTTGGAATGGCAGCAGGAAGTTAGCCATTCTTCCACGACGGGAACAGAAAAGCGCGCCCATTCCCTCTCCCGTTACAACACAGGTGCTTCGGTGCTTGAGAAAAGCGCCGTACGGATTTCACGGCTAATAGAGAGTATCAGAAGGAACACTCGAGAGACACCCGAGGGTTGAGGGGTCTGGAATTCCTTTGTCCTCGCTCTGCATTCTTTCGCACACCCGGTGGCTTGCGTTCCCCGCCCTCTATCATAAAACTCTTGTCGCATTTTACACCCCACTGCTGTACTCGTTCCAGGGGCAAGCCGGCTACAAAGCAAGATTCGCCGCTTTGCCCAACACAGAGGAATGAATGCAAACATGGTCGAACACAGCCATCGTAAAGCTGAATGGCAGCGTGGCTGCCTTTTTTTTTTTCAGCACACACTTCAGCGATATCCTTTGCAAGTTCGGCTCAACACGTCGCAATGATGAATGAAAATTCAAGTAGACAGCACGAATCCAGTACCACAGAAATGCACTCCAGACTTTGCAAACAATCAAACCCGTACCAGCTGTCTTAAATAAAGAGTACGAAACCACACCAGGCGTTGTGTAACTTGCAGCGTCCATAATGTTTTGCGAAATTATTTCTGAACTATTAAAGTGCCCGCAAAAGCATTTGAAGTTTATTGAGTACAGTACTTCAGATACGTGCAAGTCTGGCCCACTCATGTCTCTAGCGTGCTGCGATATTTGGAAAAATGGCTTCGTAGGTGCAACGTAGGTGGTAAAAGCAAGATGCCGACGCTTCACGAGTGTTCTTCACGTAGCAGCCTTGCTCTAGATGTACTGCTCTGTCGAGACAGTGCTTCAGACCCAATGACAACCAATTAACGACTGCCGGCGAATACCCTGTGTAAGAAGTCGTGTCTTCTTAACTTTAACTAGTCCTCGGCGTCCCATCTCTAATGGTGAGAAGCTATATGAAATTGGTCACAGTACGTGAGGACCACACAGCCCAGCTGCCAGATACTCGAACACGATAAAAAAAAGCACACGCAAATGGCAATCTCTTTCGGTAGTCATGAGCAGACGAAGCTAGAAAAAAAAATGTATATTTTTCCTGGCAGTGCGGGAATCGAACTTATTCGAAGAATTCTGCCTATCCGGCACTGTTCGGGGCTATCGGAAGGTGCGAGATGGTCCACCAACGCGACTGCGTATAAGCAAGCAGTTGTATTTGACCAGAACCGGTCTGTGACCACACAAGGAATGTGACGACGCCGTCACGCTTTTTTTTTTTTTCTGTTTCGCTGGTCTACTCTGGGAAGAAACGTTTCGAGCTGTTCGGTTACAATTCAGAACGCGCATGTGGTGCAGCCGAAGGGTCGCCCCCACAAGCGGCACTGACGGGCGTATACTGGCGTATTCGCTCGAACGGCGCCAGAGGGGGCCGTTCAGCCAAACAGAGAGCCCTCGTACCAAAGCCACGACACATCTTAGGAGCGGTTCTCTGCGGGGCGATTACAGCGGCCAGCGAAATCTGGGCGACATTTTGCGGCGGAATCTTGCTTCTAAGTATGCCTTTACTTAGTACTATGTAGTAATACTAAGTACTACTGTCCATCGGAGGCTATTCCCACGCAAAAAGCAGCGCGTCACCGCGTCAGAGCATTGCGCTCTCGAGTGGGATGTCTTCGGTTCGACTGATGATTGATGATTGATATGTATTACCGCATTATACCGTTTCCCTCCTTGACTTCTGCAGTAAATGTTCTTTCCCTATGTTTCCCGCCAAGCCATGACACAGAGGTATGGATGCAGCTCGAGCGGCTGAAGATCAATAAATAATGACACATTGTTACTCCGTAGTCTTTTATTTTTTTTTATTGTAAAATATTCATTTGCACGTTATACAGCAGTGCTCGTTCAAGGCTGCGCGTTGCGTAGGCATAGCGGGTCCAGGTGGAGCCTTGTTGGCGGCACAGCGCCGAAGACGCGCTGCGAAACGGCAAACCTGGTGTTACGTGCCTGCCACATACACGGGTCAACCGCTGACGACAAAAAAACTTCCGCTTCTCCATTACAGACCATGCATCGGCTAGTCTGTTGCCATGTGCACAGAAGTTTAAGCAGCAGCGCACATAGAAGGTAATACTGCCATATCAGATGTCGGTCGAAAGCTTTCTTTTTCGTTTTCAATCACTGTCAAAGCTGCAGTTCACATTAAATGATGCATACTTTCACCGATGTTCCCGAAGCATCCAGCGCTCGCACTTTCCTGGCCCTTATAAAATTTGTTAAAATCTTCGCTGCAGACGGCGTTTCAGGCCAGGTACAGGTTATACGAGGTTCGTTTTGTTCGCAAAGGCCTTTTTTTTTTTCATTATCTCGAGATAGGTGGGACGTAGTCCACCAGTGTCAAGTGGGGAGATGCTTCAAGAGATGAAGCTTTTTTTTTTTTTTTTTTTTGAGAGGAACTATGACGTTCGTGACACATGCGGCCTTTCTATCCGGTGCACTCGCCTCGGTGCAAGTTTAAACGGCCCAATTGATCGAATACGCGGCGGCATTCGGGGCAAATGTGCGAGCCGTCTCTCCTGCCCAGGGGGAGCCGAAGGTGATAGGTGTACTGGCAGACGAAAACTTTGTTGCAGACGGCGCAGGCGCATTGCTGGCTTGTCTCCTCGGTTTCATTCCTTGAAATAGACGAGGAAAAAAAAGTTCTTTTCGGTGACAGAAATGCAGCGGCAAGAATCAAAGTGAATCCCCTCACCCAGCACTACAGACTCGAAAGACGCACTTTTCCGCCACCGCACGATAACTTCAACAGGAACGAGGCCGTCACCTTACGCTTGCTCCAGACACACACCTACCCTAGTACCCCCCCCCCTCCCCCCCCCGTCTTACATCACTGCTACCCGGGTTTATATCCAACAGATGCGTGTAAAGCTTGCGCACAGAGAGCAACGCTCCGACACATGCTCTGGGAATGTGCCGACAAAAACGGTAATGGAACCACCTCCGTTCGTGATCCGTCCATAATCGCGGCCGTTGCCAGAGTACGGGAAGCCTCGAGCTCGCTTCTTCCTGACGCTGCCCCGGCTGCGGGAGCCGCCGCGGACATTGTCCGTTGGCGTCGCCGCCGCTGGGAGGCGACTCTCAAAAGTTTGGAGGGGGCAGACCAGCTCTGAGCCGTCCGACAAGCCGAAGATGCCGCCCGAGTCCAAGGACTTCGAGCCAGCACCTGAGGCCGCCACAGCAAAAACTGCCGGGCCATTCTTAAATAAAGTTTCTTCTTCAATGACATTCCGCCTACCAGTTTGCGCCAGAACAACTCGATACACTTATTGGCGAAATTACGCAGAGGAGTGCTTATTTCTTGCGCTGCTTACCAAAAGACGGATAAATAAGAACACTGATGGTGGGGCCAATGCAAGAACAGCCTACTAAGTAGACCCTTTCAAGTCCCACGTGATTACGTGTTCTCGCGCAGCAGCATTAATGCCCTCAAACATTCCGCGAAAGATCCATGGACGCTGCACGCATACCGACTGACAGAATCGGCAGCAAGCAAAAAATTACAGGGTCTCTTAAGATCTGTTTTAAGAGGCGAACGGCAAAAGCCTACTCTTCCTCCTCTTACCATTCGCCTCTTCCTCTTTGCCTTTTCTCTTTCTCTTCTTTCTTTTAGTCATTACTGCTGACTACTAAGCATCTTTAGTCATATGCAATCAATTCTGGTCATTACAAGCCGGCGTTAAACATGTTGATCATATCGTGGTCATTAGTAGTCATTACAAGTCATTTCTGTCATTATTAGTCATTACTAGCCATTACTAAGCATTTTTAGTCATTTCTAATGAATTGAAGTCGCTACAAGTTGTCGTTAGACGTACTAGTCATTTCGTAGTCATCAATACTCATTACAAGTGATTTCCGTCATTATTAGACATTACTACCCACTACTAAGCACTTTTAGTCTTTTGTAATCATTTGTAGTCATTACAAGCCATCGTGAGACATGCTGGTCATATGGTAGTCATCAGTAGTCATTACGAGTGATTTTAGTGATTATCAGTCATTACTGCTCACTACTAAGCATTTTTGGTCATTTGTAATCATTTGTGGTCATTACAAGCCGTCGTTAGACATGTTGGTCATATCACAGTCATCAGTAGTCATTACAAGTCATTTCAATCATTATTAGTCATTACTAGTCATTACTAAGCATTTTAGTCATTTCTAATCAATTGTAGTCGTTACAGCTCGTTGTTAGACATAGTAGTCATTTCGTAATCATCAGTAGTCATTACAAGTCATTTCAGCTATTATTAGTCATTACTGGTCATTACAAAGCATGTTTATTCATTTCTAAGGAATTGTGGTGGTTACAAGTCGTCGTTTGACGTATTGGTCAATTCGTAGTCATTACAAGTCATTTCAGTCATTATTGGTCATTACTGCTCACTTGTAAGCAGTCTGTCAGCCGTCGTTAGACATATTGGTCTTTCGTAGTCATTGGTAGTAATTACATGTCATTAGCAGTCATTTTAATCATTACTACTGATTACTAGATAGTTCTAATTATTTCTAATCAATTGTGGTCATTACAAGCCGTCGTTAGACATATTGATCACTTCGGAGTCATTAGAAGTCATTATTAACTTATACTAATCTCTATTGTAACGTTATCGTTCACTAACCGTTCCTATCAATCATTTCTCATTCTTTAATCTGTGTTTAATATGTCTTGTATGGCGTGATGACGCTTCGGCGGAATATCCGGCAGTCAGGTCTGTTGACACAAGCCCCCCCCCCCCCCCCCTCCACCATGAGCCTAGAAAGATTTTCAACTTTAAAAAAAATACGCTAACTGAGCTCCGAGAAAAGTCATCTCTCTCTCGGCCTAAGTCATGACGATCCGGTCACGTGATCTTTCGATACACGCGGAAGCATCTGGGGGGCAGAAAACACGCCGCGCGCGTTTCGGCATACGCTAACAGCTTCGGTTATGAAGGCGTAGCTTTGGTTATGACACACGAAGTTATGAAAGAGTTCGCCCTATGAGATTGGCACGCCAATATACATACCTATTTTCAGTTTTCCGAATGAGAATGTAAGAAGCAAAATTCGACTTGACTGAGTTCTCGCCATGCGCGGTTGATCTATCGGACGCAAGGGCCAACTTGACGCGAACGAGCTGCTTTTGCGACGTCAAGGATCACAGGTTACGTAGCAGTACCACAGCGGCCTACGCTGGCCCGCAACACGATTGCTTGGCAACTTAAAGCGTCAGCCATGTTGTATTCGTAAGTACACATGCGTGCCTGCACCAGGCAGTTGCTCCTATATAAATTCCATCGACTGATTGAGTGATTGATTGCTTTGACGCTAGTCTCAATGCAACGCGCAGGGCGCCACAGAGAAATCAGTGTCCTTTGTAAACAGCTCTTTAATACGGGATACACAACAGTGGAGGACTGTGCATTCATTTCGAAATTTCTTAAGGTGCCATTATTCTTCATAAACTAAGATTTCTGCATTTCGACCCCTAAGTTAGTTCCCAGCTGCTAGCCTTCTCGAAGTACCCTAGCGGAACCAACATTAGTTGTGGGTTCACCTTGAAGCCATCCCGAGAACTGTTCACGCTGAAAAGGCAATGAAGCATCACTCACAACTTCCTCGGAGGCTTTACGTTCCTTGGTGAGACCAGAAACCGCCATATTGACGTTCTTTCTTCCTTGGCACCCCTGAAGTAAGTCGGACCAACTCAGGCATCGGCTTCTTCCGTGTGCTTGCAAAGCACCACTGCGTCACACGACTATCGCTGACCTTTTACCGGCGCCGATACTCTCGTTCCCAGCTTAGATGTTCGCGTAGATAAGGAAGTGACGCGGAAACCAGCCGCCTTGTTCGGCGTGACACAGCATCCCGACAGCGTTACTTTATTTCCCCCTTTTTGATGCACCGTGTCTAGCGCTAAGCTTTGAAGGTTCTGGTCGGGAAGTCAGGGATGTTGCTTTTACTCTAAGCTGCCAGTCGCTTGGCGCGACTGGACACACGCGAGCACAAAATAAAACCGGCGCTGGACGAGGTTGGCTCAGCCGCCGAGTGATGCCATTTACCGCGAGGTGGTTCCCCTCAAGAAAGTGGCGAACGGCTCTACTGTTGTTGGTACCAAACATAATCCAACCGCGTCCTCGCAAATAATATACCTAAAGTACGCGGTGGTGTAGAGGATATCATTTGGTACGCGCAGTGTGCCAATGGAGGACCATCTTACGAAACCTGCGTAACTTGTGGACACTTGCGCGTGGTGTGAACGTCCCGCTGCTCTGAGCCGGATGACATAGCCTGCCCACATTCCACTGGTCCCTGCCGTGCGCCAACTCGGTTGGCAGCGATGCAGAGACCTGTGGAGGTTGCCGAGCTCTCTAGTCTGCTCCAGCCAAACGTTCCGCTGCTCGCAGAGGAATCGGAAGAGACACGTGATCAGAACTCTGTCGTATCTCGGCCACACTCCGAGGTTGAAGGTGCGAGCGCCTCCGAGCACTCGGGGCTGGAGCGCGGCGCTCTGAGTAAACTCGGCGATTATCTTCTAAGCGAATGATATCAGCCAGCCTAATGTGAACCCCACGGCGAGAAACCAGTGACCAGTTCAATGTGTGACAAGTATATCAACGTGTTTTTTACGAATCATTGAAAAGTCGCTTCGTGTGAATATAATGTTGCGGGGTGTGAGCCACAAATGGCGCCGAGGCGGATAACTATTCCGGCTGTTGTTTTGCTGTCTTTATCAAGGCGGTCATAAAAATAATCAATTTTAAATTTTGTCGACGTCGAAGAGATCTAGTCGTCTCATTTCTGATTGTATTAAATGTTAGAGAACACAAGGCGCGCAACTCTTCTATCATCCTTGTCAGTTTTAGTAGACAGAACAGTAAACGTTCTTTAACTAGGTCAGCCGACTGCGCAATGACGATGCATTCATATCTGCATGAACTTGTTTCTTCAGGTGTGTGACAGCGCAGGATGGAATTCTTATCTTGCGTTCACGACTGCGACTTCTCATTCAGTAAAACAAGACGCGGCGTTAAGTAAAATTAAATCATATCTGTGGGTTCACGTGCTGAAATCAGGACATCATGATGAGGCACGTTATAGTGAGAATCTGGATAAGTTTTAAACCAGCTGACGCTCCAAATATAAATGCACGAACTATTTTTTTTTTTTTTTTTTGCATTTTGCCCCCTTCGAAATGCGGCCGCCAAGGCAGGGATCGAGCTCTGGAGCTCGCCTGCTCATGGCCGCAGCCACTAAGCTACCGCAGCAAGAATAGCATGGCAGTACAAAACAGCGCGCTGACTTTCTCACACATTTGCTCGCATAAGTCCTCATTTGCAGCTCAGTCTGCAGAGCATAGCTTTAATTTAATTTAAAACTTTGTCAGTCCGATCACCTTTCGTCAGAATCATCAGATGTAATATCGTTTGCGACTTTGCCGCCTCCCCAGATTAACATTAAATTCACATGTCTACCTGTACCACATGGCATCGTTTCAGACAAGACCAGCCTTCGAAACTGTTTGGTGACGTTCTATCACAAAGTGTCCTACTAAGACTGTAGCTGCAAGCACATGTGTCCTCTCGTATACATGATCATTTTTGTATATACACATCTCGTGCACATCACTTCAAAATTGTGTAAAGTGTTCTATCACATCATCACTGTACATAACCATTGTGTAGACTGTATATATTGAAAATCATTTTGTACATGTGGCATTTAGTTTATGTGTAACTGTTCCTTTCCGTGGGTATGTGTGTTTATATGTTAGTGCGTGAGGACTCGGACATTACTTACGTTGAATACGTGCTGTGTTTCGTTTCTTACATGTTATCGTTCCGGTGGAATTGTGTCGTGATTATGACTCAGTGTTCGTATCGTCTCTTGTCGAAATAAACTTTTTCTAAACACACGGGGCACTGCTGCCCAAGTTGTATATACGAGCCAACCAATTATTTTCGCTCATTTAGGTGACGTCTATGGCGGAGGCAACATTTCGTTGTCTGTCACCCAACAATGGAAATGCTGTGGAACATTCGGCATGCGCATGACATCCTGAGTGTCAGGGCACACGCATAAAATGTCATGAATGTTTCCAGTATAAAGACGTCGTCGTTTTTTCTTTTTTTTTTTCTGACATTTTTCCATCGTTCGGCAGTTTCTGTAAGATCATGGAGGCTCGTCTAATTTGTCTTTCCGTTCTACGGAGGTTGCTGTCTGCGTCGGGCTTGCTCGGGTATCCGCCGCTACTTCTGGGTGATGTTGAACTTACCTTGTTTTTAGTATTACTACCTAAGTTACCGCAGTTACTACCTCAAGATAGTAACTGCAGACGCTGGCGGCCACTCTATACAAGTGCGTTTCAGACTGTAGAGCTATAGTGACTAGCTTTCTTCTTCTTCCTATTTCCCCTTCTAGAACTCTTGTAATTATGTGCGAGTGCTGGCAAGTGGCAAAGGGAGAATTGCCTCACTTTTGTTATTGTTTGGAATAGCCTAATGTTTAGTTTTAAAGTGAGCGGAGGATCCTAAGCAAGGAGTGATTCAAGAGTGGGTACTGGCGGGAATGCATCCTTGGCGATACCGTAGTAGCTCGAGGTTGCTTCATGCGTTTGGGAGTGTCTGCTCGGAGATAGTTGTTTATCGATAAGCAACTGGATTACAGTTCTTCCTAACGCAGCCAGCGCCTTCTACTGATGCGCAAGAAAACAAGAACACATAAACTGCCCAAAGACAGCAAAATTTCCCAGACCAGCGTAAAAAGGATGAAGCTGGGCCTTCGGTTACTCCGCTGTATTAATTATCCTTCATCCCCTAATAATTTAAATCAGCGGGCAGAAAGAACACGCTGAACACTCTACCAGTACAATTTGGCTCCGTGTTTTTCTTTATTGGTCCTTTTAAATGAAATCGCAGGGCTTGAAGAACACTTCTACGAGTGCAATTTCAGTCAGAGTTCTCTCTTTATTCGTTTCCTTAAAATCATGTTTCTGTAACTACGTGTCAATGGGCGACTGGTGCCTTGTACGCCGTCTGCCTTCCGTCTCTTCCCCGGGAGCTGTCCGCAGGTTTCCCGACGTTCCTCGGCTTCGTCAAGTCGTCGCCGACCAGCGTCTAGATCAGCTGCAAGAATACGTATGGTAAGTAACGAATTCCAGCAAGTCTCTAGAGAGTCTCTATAATAAACTGAAGTATTTGGTTTACAACCGTTGTGACAAAGATTATAAAACGATGTTCACACTCGTAGTCTTAAAATTATCAAGTTACTGTCATCACACAGTATGCATGAATTAAGCGTTGTATAATAAAAGCACAAATGGAGCATTAAGTGCAAACAAGTTGTTTCTTCGCATCCACAGGACTGTTCAGAGAATGCGAATGATCACGTGATAGCTTGTAAAGTATGGTTATTTAGGCGACCTAACCCGCTCCACTACGCAAGTTCTCGTTTTTAATTGCATACTATGCCCGGGGGGATGAAATCTTACCGTACATTTGCTTCAAATTTATGTTTCATTGGCCGCAGTGGACGCTTGCACATACTCGATAAGTATTCGATCAATTGTTGGCATTTACAAATAGTGGCTATGGGATTCGGTATCGGAAAGTTCCCCAATATTCGCGCGACTCTAATTTCGACAGTAGAACCAGCCGCCCACCGCAACCGACGTCTTTCTCACACTTACTAGAACTAAAGCACCATCTATAGTGAAGCAGGTTATACACCAAAACTTCAAACACTTCCTGTCTTCGTTCATATGAAGCGGTCGTGCCACACGGCATTACATTACATCGCCTGTACGTAAGCGAGTGACAACCATGTTTTATATACATATATATATATATATAAATTTTTTTTTGACAACGCAGGGGGAAACTACGGCGACCCCATTACAAAGCGGCAAAGTCACCAGCCATCGCATCTCCGGCCATTGTCAGGAGGTTCGAAATACATATATTTTTTTTACCTTTGTCGTGGAGTTGCTGGTGGTCCAGTGGTTCCGCATTCTCCTCGACTTTTGCACCGCGTTCCTCGTCGATTGCTTCCCGGTACAGGTGCATGGCCAGGTGCCTGCGGAAGTGATTCGGGCGGCTGAAGGTCGTCCCGCATTGACCGCAAACGTGAGGGCCGTTGAGAGTGGAATTGTAAACCGCGTTGCTTTGGACTTCGGCCATGGAGGCGCCGTCAGGTTCACTACAAGTAGACACATATCTGGGTTTCAGACGCTAGAATGGGCAAGTGTGCCAGGAAATTTCAGAAACTTTTTCCCCTAAACGAAACTGTGAACACGCAGCATTGTATGATGAATAGAGTAGAACAACTAAATGAAAACATGGATGAGCAGGACAGACACCGGCAAGCACTAACGAGCAACAAAATTGATTGCGAGAACCATCTAGATAACATAAGAGGGAATTGCAATAATAATAGTAATAATAATAATAATAATAATAAACATGCAAACAGCACACCACCGAAGCGTGCACAACTCCGTCTGTCTGTGGAGCATATGAATACACAGAATGGAAAGATATTTCCTTACAAGGTAGGTGGACTGACGGTACACTCACACTGAGATCATGAGTTCCATTAATTCATGCTACCATTAGGATATCACTCGCGCACTTGCGTTGTGGTCCGCACAGTGACGTGCATTTGCCTAGTTCTGGTTTACACGGACACAGGTCCAGGGACATTATTTGCACGTACACGTTAGCGGTCGCACTGACGCCGACTTGTCTAATCATACTTAATGACAATAAAATAGAAATCGTACTTATAAAACCTAAGATCCTCGGCACTATATTTTAGAAATCACTTCTGTGGAATCCCGCAAGGTGGAGAAAGGTTCGTGAAAGCGAGCATTGTGATGCACTCGAATGCAGCAGAAAGCTACAGAGGGAACCCATACGGGTTTTTTAGAAATAAAGCTTTGCAGTTGAGCAAAAGTTTCTCAAAAATTCAAACCTGGGGCCAAGGTCTTTGCGGGGCGGTCTCTCTACCATCCGACATAACCAGCTAACTACTATGTGCGCACTGCGAAGACAGTAGCGGGGACGTGCCACTCCCAATATCGCACTTTTACGAGGGGCATGCTATGCTGATCAGTCAGGTGTAACCAAGAAATGTTTAATGAATTAAAGGCATAGATGTGTATTCGTACTTATTGTATTCGTTTCAGGTTCGCACTACTTTGTATTCTGAGTAAATTAGGCCTCGAGCACAGACCTGTCCCAGCGCCCGTAACACAAGCCGACACCGGCACACGCTGTTGATTTGTTTGGCAAAACACAGCCCACGCCGACTCTATTCGGGTGTTGCTTAGGGCGGGTGTGCGCCACATGGAGTGCGCCACAATTGAGTTTTAGTTAAGGGGCAGTTATAAAACATCCCTCCCTCATGAACTCGGTACACAAGTTTTTTTAAGCCGTGGGAAAGTCGAAAAAAAGGGGTCAAGGAAGCTTCGCTTTTAAAGACAGCTGTAAGCTATATTGTGCGACAACTGATACAATTTTATCGCTCTGCTATATGAAGTGTCTTCTTAAGCATGAAGCTGTCTTTCAAATACTCAAATATGTTAGGCTCGCCTTCCCGAACATTACGTAGACTAGGAAAATCATTCACCGCTCTTCGTAGCAATCCCCATTACCTGAACGATCAATATTTCACATAATACATTTTTTGCTTACACCGGGTCAAGTTTATTGCTATGCACGCTCGATGTGACTAATCTTAGCAAAGAAACAAACAAACTACAGTGCATTTCTTTTCATGTGGCACATAAAACGCGTCGAGCGTATATTATGATTCAGAAGCCTAATAGTTACGCTACAACAACTTAATGTGACTGCCGAAAATCCAACAGCCAGTGCGCCAACAAAAAGAAAACAAAAAAGAGCAATAGAAGCGTAGACAGAGCGTGTGGGAACGCGTATGTCTGTTTATGTTCTCTGTATATTTCGAGATTTTTACCCTGCTTACTGAGGCACTGCCATGATATTTTCGGCTCATGATGTCTCCCATTAAACGAAAACCCTGGAGTTCTAAAAAACTAGAAATGACGTGACAAGGCTCAGAGCACCGTTATTAATTTCTGCGGTAAGTCTTCTGCAGTAAAACGGGCGCTTTCGAAGAGTGGGATAATTTTTGTGGCTGTTTGACCTGCGCACTTGGCAACGCACTCCGTTTCGAGTATTTTTTCGAGTGGCCGTGGCGGTTCTTCTGCTTCTTGTATGAGGTTGTCGTACGTACCATTGTCAATCTGAATTCTTTTATAGTTTCTGAATGTATAAATTATCCGCGAGCGTATGTGTAAGTTTAAACATTAATAATTGCCAAGAATGAGCCCGATATACGCGGTTCTTGCTAATTGGGTCTCGCTGGTGACCATATTTTGGCAAAAAACCTACCGTGGTTACAGCATTGAGAGCCTTGCTGCAGCTCTAGGACGTGTTTGTAGACTTAGTTCAAAAACGTTGGATTTTTACTTTGATGGCAATTTCGCATTTCAATATGGCTGAATGTAGCAACTGGCGTTGTTAACAGACCGGTGACTACTTGCTGAAGAACGCTGAATTTCAAAGAGCAGAACTACAAAACAAATCCACTTAGAAAGCAAATTTTCATTCGTCCGTATTTAATAGTTTTTCTTATCATTAATAATATCACCACTATAAGGCAATATTCAGAACACTGGCTTTTACTTGCGCCCATTTCTGTGGGAAGAATCTAAAGCTATGCAACTGAGTTCCCAGCTTAATAAACTATAGGAGCATAAACTTATAAGCTCAACTTATATACTATCCGATAAAGCAAGTGGTAGCGTTGCCTGCTTCTTCGTACGATTGCGACAGCGAACGAAAAGTTTGCCGGAAGCATAACTCACCGGGTGTTGTCGCCTACCGTTGACGAGGTGTAGTCAGTTCTTGCACGGGCCGTGGTCGGCGCAGAGTCGCTGTCGATGCGAAGCCCAGGACGTCCGTGTGGGTTGGTATGCTTCCGTATGCTCGGACGATGTCTGACTCCTGCAACTCAAGAGCGCAGATATACGCACCACGGCGTATGCACATCCACTGTGAACGAACCGAAGGAATAAAAAACTCGGGGAACCGAATAGATCAGTAGCACAAACGAGTGTGGAAGCGTAGTGGACGGCAAAAGGAATGTTGGATTTCCCTTTTCTTTCTTGGAAGAAAGCAGCTCTCGGGGTCCGTCGCATTCGTCCCAGCGAGTCTTTGCTTCTATTGTCTGTCCGACCTTGCTTCGGAGAAGATACGCCGGTCGCTGGACTATTGTAAGCATACCTGCAGAACTAATATACAGCAGGACTACTTGTGGGTGAACAAATGCGAAAGGGCAGCTTCTCCAGTCGAAACTAATTTTTCTCTGCAGTATATGCGTGTGATAGTAAACTGAAGGATGGTGGCACAAGGCAAGTAGTTATTTTTCTTCATATTTAATATTATTTTGAGGGAGCGGCACTAAATATATGTATGTATTATGTATGTATGTATTATGGGGATTTACGTGCCAAAACCACTTCCTGTTTAGGAGGCACGCCGTAGTGGGGGACTCCGGAAATTTCGACCACCCGGGGTTCTTTAAGGTGCACCTAAATCTAAGTACACGGGTGTTTTCGCATTTCGCCCCCATCGAAATGCGGCCGCCATGGCCGGGATACGATCCCGCGACCTTATGCTTAGCAGCCAAACAGGCAGTAAATATAATCGCCCTCTCAAGTGTCGTAGACACACCGTTGCGGAATTTACCGGAACGGACGCCCGGAATTTCGGGGCGGCCATTTCCTGGCGCGTTTTAGGAGGCCGCACCTTTACGACGGATTAGGTTGCGGCATTGTTAACCGTAATCGTTACCGCGCGCCCTTGATCAGGCTTTTCCCGGCAGTTTTTATTGATGGCTGCAATCTGGGCAGTGTGGAAACAACGCCGGAGAAGTTGGCCTGCATGTCAGATTTACTTGTTGCCCCCCCCCCTCCCCTCCCACTCGCCATTTCGTGCATGATCGCAAAGTCATGCTACAGTGAGCTATTTACAGGAACTACCTGCTACCACTTCTTAGAATGGCAGCAGGAAGTTAGCCATTCTTCCACGACGGGAACAGAAAAGCGCGCCCATTCCCTCTCCCGTTACAACACAGGTGCTTCGGTGCTTGAGAAAAGCGCCGTACGGATTTCACGGCTAATAGAGAGTATCAGAAGGAACACTCGAGAGACACCCGAGGGTTGAGGGGTCTGGAATTCCTTTGTCCTCGCTCTGCATTCTTTCGCACACCCGGTGGCTTGCGTTCCCCGCCCTCTATCATAAAACTCTTGTCGCATTTTACACCCCACTGCTGTACTCGTTCCAGGGGCAAGCCGGCTACAAAGCAAGATTCGCCGCTTTGCCCAACACAGAGGAATGAATGCAAACATGGTCGAACACAGCCATCGTAAAGCTGAATGGCAGCGTGGCTGCCTTTTTTTTTTTCAGCACACACTTCAGCGATATCCTTTGCAAGTTCGGCTCAACACGTCGCAATGATGAATGAAAATTCAAGTAGACAGCACGAATCCAGTACCACAGAAATGCACTCCAGACTTTGCAAACAATCAAACCCGTACCAGCTGTCTTAAATAAAGAGTACGAAACCACACCAGGCGTTGTGTAACTTCCAGCGTCCATAATGTTTTGCGAAATTATTTCTGAACTATTAAAGTGCCCGCAAAAGCATTTGAAGTTTATTGAGTACAGTACTTCAGATACGTGCAAGTCTGGCCCACTCATGTCTCTAGCGTGCTGCGATATTTGGCAGAATGGCTTCGTAGGTGCAACGTAGGTGATAAAAGCAAGATGCCGACGCTTCACGAGTGTTCTTCACGTAGCAGCCTTGCTCTAGACGTACTGCTCTGTCGAGACAGTGCTTCAGACCCAATGACAACCAATTAACGACTGCCGGCGAATACCCTGTGTAAGAAGTCGTGTCTTCTTAACTTTAACTAGTCCTCGGCGTCCCATCTCTAATGGTGAGAAGCTATATGAAATTGGTCACAGTACGTGAGGACCACACAGCCCAGCTGCCAGATACTCGAACACGATAAAAAAAAGCACACGCAAATGGCAATCTCTTTCGGTAGTCATGAGCAGACGAAGCTAGAAAAAAAAATGTATATTTTTCCTGGCAGTGCGGGAATCGAACTTATTCGAAGAATTCTGCCTATCCGGCACTGTTCGGGGCTATCGGAAGGTGCGAGATGGTCCACCAACGCGACTGCGTAAAAGCAAGCAGTTGTATTTGACCAGAACCGGTCTGTGACCACACAAGGAATGTGACGACGCCGTCACGCTTTTTTTTTTCTGTTTCGCTGTTCTACTCTGGGAAGAAACGTTTCGAGCTGTTCGGTTACAATTCGGAACGCGCATGTGGTGCAGCCGAAGGGTCGCCCCCACAAGCGGCACTGACGGGCGTATACTGGCGTATTCGCTCGAAAGGCGCCAGAGAGGGCCGTCCAGCCAAACAGGGAGCCCTCGTACCAAAGCCACGACACATCTTAGGAGCGGTTCTCTGCGGGGTGATTACAGCGGCCAGCGAAATCTGGGCGACATTTTGCGGCGCAATCTTGCTTCTAAGTATGCCTTTACTTAGTACTATGTAGTAGTACTAAGTACTACTGTTCATCGGACGCAATTTCCACGCAATAAAGCAGCGCGTCACCGCGTCAGAGCATTGCGCTCTCGAGTGGGATGTCTTCGGTTCGACTGGTGATTGATATGTATTACCGCATTATACCGTTTCCCTCCTTGACTTCTGCAGTAAATGTTCTTTCCCTATGCTTCCCCTCCAAGCCATGACACAGAGGCATTGATGCAGCTCGAGCGACTGCAGATCAATAAAAAATGACATTCTTTCTCAGAAGTCGTTTATTTTTTTATTGTAAAATATTCATTTGCACGTTATACAGCAGTGCTCGTTCAAGTCTGCGCGTTGCGTAGGTATAACGGGTCCAGGTGGAGCCTTGTTAGCGGCACAGCGCCGAAGACGCGCTGCGAAACGGCAAACCTGGCGTTACGTGCCTGCCACATACACGGGTCAACCGCTGACGACAAAAAGACTTGCGCTTCGCCATTACGGACCATGCATCGGCTAGTCTGATGCCGTGTGCGCGGAAATTTAAGCAGCGGTGCACATAGAAATTAATACTGCCATATCAGATGTCGGTCGAAAGCTTTCTTTTTCGTTTTCAATCACTGTCAAAGCTGCAGTTCACTATAAATGATACATACTTTCACCGATGTTACCGAGGCATCTAGCGCCGGCACTTTCCTGGTCCTTATAAAATTTGTTAAAATCTTCGCTGCAGACGGCGTTTCAGGCCAGGTACAGGTTATACGAGGTTCGTTTTGTTCGCAAATGCCTTTTTTTGCATTATCTCGAGATAGGTGGGACGTAGTCCACCAGTGTCAAGTGGGGAGATGCTTGTAGAGATGAAGCTTTTTTTTTTTGTGAGAGGAACTATGACGTTCGTGATATATGCGGCTTTTCTATCCGGTGTATTCGCCTCGGTGCAAGTTTAAACGACCCAATTGATCGAATACGCGGCGGCATTCGGGGCAAATGTGCGAGCCGTCTCTCCTGCCCAGGGGGAGCCGAAGGTGGTATGTGTACTGGCAGACGAAAACTTTGTTGCAGACGGCGCAGGCGCATTGCTGGCTTGTCTCCTCGGTTTCATTCCTTGAAATGGACGAGGAAAAAAAAGTTGTTTTCAGTGACAGAAATGCAGCGGCAAGAATCAAAGTGAACCACCTCACCCAACACTGCAGACTCGAAAGACGCACATTCCCGCCACCGCACGAAAAATAAAACAGGAACGAGGCCGTCACTTTACGCTTGCTCCAGACACACACCTACCCTAGCCCCGCCATCTTACATCACTGCTACCCGGGTTTATATCCAACTGATGCGTGTAAAGCTTGCGGACAGAGAGCAACGCTCCGGCACATGCTCTGGGAATGTGCCGGCAACAACGGTATTGAGACCATCTCCGTTCGCGACGCGTCCATAATCGCGGCCGTTGCCAGAGTACGGGAAGCCTCGAGCTCGCTTCTTCCTGACGCTGCCCCGGCTGCGGGAGTCGCCGCGGACCTTGTCCGTCGGCGTCGCCGCCGCTGGGAGGCGGCTCTCAAAAGTTTGGAGGTGGCAGACCAGCTCTGGGCCGTCCGACAAGCCGAAGATGCCGCCCGAGTCCAAGGACTTCGAGCCGCCACCTGAGGCCGCCACAGCAAAAACTGCCGGACCATTCTTAAATAAACTTTCTTCTTCAATGACATTCTGCCTACCAGTTTGCACCAGAACAACTCGATACACTTATTAGCGAAATTACGCAGAGGAGTGCTTATTTCTTGCGCTGCTTACCAAAAGACGGATACATAAGAACACTGATGGTGGGCAAATGCAAGAACAGCCTACTAAGTAGACCATTTCATTGCCCTTTCGAACGTAATGAATACCTGGCGCACAATGTTTTTTTGTATATTATGATTAATCCTTCGGTCTAGCTGGAGAACACTCAGATTCTAACCATACGGAGTAAGCATGCCAATTGAATACTTGTAAGTACTTAAATGAGTTTCTTTTAATCTAACGTAAATTTCCGTCGTTTCTGTAAGTAAGTAGAAATACTTCTTGGTAACTTCTGCAATTCGTCGCATTTAAGAAAAAACTAGAAGAAAGGGGGTCAACCTAGGGGCCCGATTTTTGTTAGTCATATCATGAGAAGCCAACACACATTTGCACTAAGGACAACATAGGGCAAATTACTTGGGCTTAATAAATGAAATAAAGAAACGATAAATTAACGGAAATGAAAGCGGATGAAAAAACAACTTGCCGCAGGTGGGCAACGATACCACAACCTTCGCATTTCGCGTGCGATGCCCTACCAATTGAGCTACCGCGGCGCCGTTGCCCCATCCACTAAATAAAAAGAAAAAAAACTAGTTATTCGAGCAAATTTGACTAGAATAACACCAGGGCTTTGAGCAGTCTGCATTGGTCCGTGTTTTAGACCACATTAGAAATTAGCGAGCATACATATCTTGTCCCTCAGGATAGGCCACACCTACAACTTTGAATGTAGTGTCTCTGCTGGCGGCCTACTTCATTTTCACGTCCCTAGGACAAAAATGGCCGGTGTATGTTCTGTGTAACGATCTTGTTATTAATGCTTGAATTGCGCTAACAGACAGCTATGTAGAGAGGGGATTTCTCCAACCTGCCCTTAGAAAGCCTGGTAACTAGGATAGGGCGAATAATCAAAATTTGTTATACGAACCGAATAATATACGCTAAATGGGTAATGCGGACTACGTTTATGGTTTCGCGGCGGAAACCCACAAGTAACTTGCGATATTCGGCAGTTAATCATGTAGCAGTTACATTTTTTGACGCTACAAGTAGCGAGATTTTCCTTACAACGGCACATTATACACGTGTCTACAGGACAGAAGTCCTTGCACCGCGCTTTTCTTTCCTTTTTTTTTTCTTTTTTATGTGAACGTTTTTCTTTTGTAACTTTGTACGAGTTTGGCGAACGTGGAATCTGCATGGGTATCTATCTGAGGTCTTCGTCAAAAAACGACCTTGCGACTTCTCCATTGTCGCAAATGGTATCAAAAAGCTGGTGTGAGTGAAACAAGGAGCGAGAATTACTTGCAGGGCCGGTAAAATTAGCTGCACAGGTAATTATCGCCAATATATTCGAAAATTAACCATATCGCACCATAAACTTCACTATCTACGGGATAATGCCACCTAGTTGGTGTCTGGGCCATAAGGTAATAAAGTAAAGGCGTGTCAACCAAATTCGTTGCAAGAAAAGTCAACGTACATGGGCGTGGAAAAATCGAATGAATGAAAATTCGTCACGAATAAAAGAGATAAGATCCGGCCAAAATTATGAGGTTTGGCATTAGAACGAGCAAAATAACGCAAAATATTTCTAAATGTTCATGCAGCTATGCAACGTCGGATCTTCTTACTCTGCAGAATGAACACAATGAGGCAAGGACTCACCTGGTTTTTATGTACTTTTCGTAATAGTGTACGTGTCGGTAAAGTAATTCCTTTAACGATTTCTTCAACTACAACGCGTAATAAGTAGACAATCGTAATAGACAATCGTAGACAAAGGAAATAAATAGCCAATCGTAATAAGTCTGCACATTGATGGTTTGGTCCCTACCGACGCTTCAACGCAAGCAGATAAGTGGAACATGGCGGGACGACGCAGTGATAGCTTTTTGCCCTCTCTCGTTGGACTACGGGTCGCAAGACGTCGCTACCAAGGATTTTGCTGCCGTACCGCAGCCTGATTGTCCAGCTTTCTGCGAACGCTAATACGTTTATGCGGACAAGACACAACTCTTGTTCCTGTTTTTGAATTAGTTTTGTGTGACCGGTGTCAAGACACTGCAATGTCCACTGCAAGTGCAAGCGTTCCCGGACAGAATGCATTTTACGCTGATAGCTTCAGCATATGAGACTGAGGCTTCGATGAGTTTGTGATGTTCAATAGGGATCATGAATCTTCTTAAATCAGTACCCGACGAACTGGTTGATGAGTTTCTTTATTCGCTTGGGTTTCCACGCGGCATGATGTCAGTGTGAACCTAAATCTAAGCATGTCACGCATTTGTGCATGGGAACAGCAAATTGTGTGAAGCGTTTGGCATGCGCTGTTTTACGCGTTCTGATTTTTCAAGACATGGAGTTTATGCTAGCACAGCAGATGCCTGGTCATTATAGCCGCTTTTGGACGCATTGGCTCGCTCACCAAGAAAATGTTTCGCTGTTGAGGGCGACCACAACTTCACGCAAACATGGGTACATTCCGTTCAGGATGATACTCTAACCTTAGGCTTTGTTATAGTGCTAAAGTCACTTCTGTGCACTAACGTTATATTATGAATTCTATATATATAATTACGTGATAGGAATGCTAAGGAATCAATTCATGCTGCGTAGGCGTAGTTCAGCCAATCCTGACAATGATATGACATTACAGCTGCTAGGGTGCAGCATGAGGTCTCCACGACATTTCTCGGTCGCAAATTTTCTCTCAAAGTAAAAGTCGGCAAGGGTGGCGATAAAAAAAATGTTTTCTGGTATTTTACTGGCAGAAACGACGTTGATTATGCGGCAAGCCGTAGTGGGGAAACTCCGGGTTGATTTCGACCGCCTGGTTTCCTTTAACGTGCACCAACTTCCCGGTACAAGGGCTTTTTTTTTTTTTTCACCGTTCATCAAAATGCGGCCGCCGCGGCCGGGATTTGAGCCGGCGAGCTTAGCCGCTGAACAGCAAAGCAACTATGCAACCATGACGTGTGAGCGTGGCGATGTGGGCCCCTCGGTTGTTCGTGAAACGACATGCAGTGTAGCGTCTTTTTTGACACTTCTATTTTGTCTCCAGTTGCTGGTCACTTTCTGCGGCAGCGAATGGAACAGATGCCGAGCACGTTAGACCACGCCGTGCCTAATCGTCACGCTCGTCAACACGAAAGGACTTGTCCGCCGGGTGTGTGCAAGGCGCTAATACGACGAATGGAAATCTTACTCCCCTTTTGTCCCACGTTCACCCCCATCTGGGCCAAGGCAAGGCCCTGCTTGAGGAGCGACGTGGGCGCTCGGCTACCTCTATCCCGGCCGTGGCCAAGGAGTGGTTTCCCTCCGGTGTCCCCTTGTGTAGGTTCACAGGTTCACACGATGGGTCCTGACAAGACCCTCTACCAGGGAGCAGCGGAGATTGCCCGGATGGGGGAGGGCTAGCGAGCCGTCACGTGTAGTCGCATCTTCTCTGCCCTTGCGTGCAGGTGCTCGCACGCTGGACGTTCCTGTATTTCTTTTGTTGTTGTTGTTGTTGTGGTTGTCTTGGAGCACGTCGCTGACCCGTAACGAAGTATTAAACTTCTGTTATTTCTTTTCACGTCTCCTCGTGTTTCCTGCCGAACCCTCTGCGATGGTCAACCCATGGTTCGAGCTCCAAGCAGACGCTGTTTAAAGTCACGAAACCACGTCCCCCATAACAATGCGTAAAACTGGCGTTCATATCGTTGCATTTAATTTCATCCTGAACGTACTCCGCGTGACAAACCCGAGCGAGAAAAAAAAAGGAAGCTTTACATCTTGAAGGAACTGCAGCAGTGGCTCTGGATAAGAGTGCCCATCACTCAACGGTGGCGGTCGTAGTTTTCAGATAGGCCTGATGCTGCACTCACTTAGCACGGACGTATGTGGAAGTATATTAAGAATTTACATGCTACTTGACTCAAATGAACGAGAAGAAATGGGCTTAACCGACGAGCCCGATTTTTTATGAGTTATATCATAAGAAGCCAACAATAACTGACACCAAGGACAACATAGGGGAAATTACTTGTGGTTAATAAATGAAATAAATAAAGGATAAATCAATGGGAATGAAAGTGGATGAAAAAACACATTGCCGCAGCTGCACGTGGAACGATCCGACAACCTTCGCATTGTTGGCACGTTGTTTTTTCATCCACTTTCATTTCCATTAATTTATCGTTTCGTTATTTCACTGATTAAGCACAAGTAATCTCCCCTATGTTGTCCTTGGTGTCAGTGTTTGTTGACTTCTTACGATATGACTCACAAAAATTGGGCCCCGCGGTTAACCCCTTTCTTCTAGTTCATTAAATAACGAGGGTCACGAATCCGGTAACATTGATGCCTTCAGGTAGCATGTGTGGGTTTATGGACCGGTTGCCTTCACCCAAAAAGATCACGTTCTCGTGACGCCTGCGGCCGAAAGGATGTTCCACGTCCGCCGCCAAAGTTTGTGAGTAGTGGAGATGGCTAACATTCCAAAGGTTCTGCTAGGAAACATAAACACCGAAGAAAGCGGATGGCAAAATGGCGCCGGGGTAGCTCAATCGGTAGGGCATCGCAAGCATAATGGGAAGGTTGTGGGATCGTTCCCCCAACTGCTGCAAGTCGTTTTTTCATCCACCTTCATTTCCGTTAATTTCTCGTTTTCTTTCTCTCATTTATTGAGCACAAGTAATTTCCCATATGTTGTCCTTGGTGTCAGTGTTTGTTGGCTTGACTCGAATCAACTTTTTTTTTGAAAGACACACTCGGCATCACCTTGCACCGCCTTCAGATGTGGACGAGACCTCCCCTGGGGCTGGGCGTGGGCCAGACGTTTCGGGGCCCCTGCCGCTGGACTGCGATGAAACTGAAGAACCGGCGCTCGCTTTCTTCGCCGCGTCTGGATGAGCCGAGAACAAAAAAAAAAAAAGCAGGCGGGGATTATTTGCCACATTTTGCGACGGCGATTCGAAGCCCGCGAGCATTTGCCCAAGCACTAAGCGTGCCAGTTATTTCTAGCCGAAGTATTGCACTGGGGTGCGAGCCGTCAGCGCTCTTTTAAACGTACCCCTTGAATGTAAGAAAGCACTTGGTGGCTTAATCGCCTATTTTTCGGCTCTACCTTAGCATTATTGTTTTATGACCGATTGCTCGTTCATGCGACCTCGCGACAGCGAAAGAGAAACATTTTGACGTTAATTGGGCCCTCATCTCAAACATTACTTACGTAATGTCTGATAGGTACCGTTCTACAGTGACTATACACATAGCATTGATGAAAGACCTAACAGAAGAAATCAGTTTGGCTTGCTGACCCCACAAGCTATGGCAACTGAGGGCGACGGATATGGTGTTGCAGTTCTTAAGCCCAACAGGCCTGCACAAGCGCCTCTAGCCTGAACTGATGTTTGCAGTGCAGCAAGTAATTCTGTGCGGCGATAGCATGCCGTGATATACAGGATGTGACACGTAACTTGAACCAAGGATTCTTTTTTTTTTTTAATCGGTTAGCCGCAGCTGAATGGAACTCGCGCCATGTGGTTTGCCGTCATGTGGCTCTCCTTGGGGTATTTTTTGTATTCCGCTTAATTAGTTAACTAAGATGAATTAGGCAAAATTTTTAATATTCACTTTAGGGCCAATTGCGTTTTGTTGCGTTGTAGATGGGATTCAGGAACGACCGATCGAATATTTCGTGGCACAGTACATGCTGCGTGTTGATTTTTTCGCCGTTCCCAGAAAGCCCGCGAAATACGAAATAAAACCACGTGACAACGCTCATGCGCCATCGTATCGCAGCGCCCTCAACCGCGCTTCGTGCGAAAGAACCGTGCGCGTGGACCGCGGCAAAGTTATCGGCCGCGGCTCTGGGCATCATCGGCTTCACAGTGAGTCAGCATACTTGGCGGTGGCACACGGAAAGGAAGGGCCGTCGTCCCTGATAAGCGATAGGCTGGATTGCAAGGTTGATAGCGCTGCAATACGATAGCGCACGAGCTCTCAGTCGCGTGGCTTCCTTTCATATTTCGCGGGCTTTCTTCCAACGCCGAGATAGAGCGCCACATTGTGGCAATCAGCATGCATTACCACAACCTGTGGTACCAGTGGCCACAGCAAGATTTAATGTGCCGGACGTAATGTGCCGGACCAGCGCGCGGGGGGGGGGGGGACCCCACCTCACATCGGCCCTTGCTGTCCAGTACTGGACTCCCCAAGGCGTCGTTTGTAAGTGAACTACCTTGGGGAAAGCTAAAGTCTGTTTGTAATACTTGTCTTCTATAGCTGTGGCCAACCTCAACTATATACGTCATAAGGAGCAACACAAGGGTCATCAAAAACGGTAGAGAGAAAAAAAAAAGAGAAAAACATTGTTAAGCGACAAAGGACAAACAAATATTAAAGAACGCGTATCGAATCTCTTATTGACATCTACTCTTTTCCTGAATCTATTAGGACAAATTAAGCTACCGCGAAGAACGCAGGCACTCAGCCAAGCCAGATCAGAACGAGATAGACCCAAGGTCTTACCCAACTCCAAGGTTTGCCAACATGTCATGCTTCTTACTCCGAAAGCCAAACCATGAGGAAAATTTCTTCCGCGGATTCAAGCAGCTCCGTAGAGGAGCATATTTTGCTGCCTTCTCACGCGCCTTGTCTTTAAGCACCCCTACATTGGCATCCCATACGACAGTCAAGTCGACCACCAACACTTCCTCTACAGTCTCGATGACTATGTCGTACGTTTCATTAAGCTGCACTCAACAACTTTTTTTTTAAAATCCTTTGTTCAAGTTACGTGAAACACCCTGTATAGTAACCGGCTGTGATTGTGTGTCCGTGCTTCGTTTCTCTCTTTCTCTCTCCTTTCTTCCCTCTTTACCTCTCATCCCCCTTCCCCAGTGTGAGGGTAACAAACCGGATTTTCCATTCTGGTCAACCTCCTTTCCCTGCTCCGCCTTGGCACCCTCTCCTCCTTGTCGCATGCTCTCTTTCTTCTTTTTTTTTTCGCGCTGTACCACACAATCTAAAATGGAAAACCAGCTAGCCCAAACCATCACGCTTCTAAACGCGTGCTTTCACTAACTTCATGCAATACATCAAAAGCTAGTATCAGCAAACCAGAAGACAGGCTCCTCCATTTTCCGTCGCTAATCGCCCTACGCAGAATGATGACTAAATGGAAGCTTCACGAAAGATTCATTGGCGCATAATGGGCAGGCTTTTCCATTCTCGAAACACAGTCGGCTCTCGTCAGGTTGGCGCGGTCGTACATCAGCGACCGACCAATCGGCGTTGTTGAGCTCTAGTGACGTCACCTGGAGCAGCTTATTGACATCCTCTAACGCCGAAATACATACACCGGCAAGGCTAAACGAGGAGCACAGGATTTTTTTTATTGTCGGGAAGGGCATTTGGTAGCATTGCCGAATTCGCGAAAGACGATTCTCGCGGCATTCTGTACGCAATGCGCGTGCTTATTTGAAATATGTAAAAAAAAAACGAATGTAAGGTGACTCAGGTGACATTAAAAATTTTCCGATCTGTTTTGATAGGGCCTGTGTATAACATGAAAGCTTATTTATTCAAAGAAAGTACGGAATCTTTTCTTCCACAAAGAAAACTCATTTTGCGTGCACTTCCATTCTTTAGCCATGCCCTCGCGTCGCTTTCATGTCAGGAACGCTACGTTACGCTGATATGCTCAATCTCACTTCAAACGTGAACGTACCGATAACGCATACGCCATGAAAGCTGCCAAGCGGAAAAATTTTTGTATAGCAGCATTTCATTTTCTCTGTTCTTTTTTACGCATTTCATTCTCTTCAAGTAAATCGTAGCAGCATTTCATCTCCTTATGAGGAGAACAAGTTGTTACGCCGGCACTTTGTGTCGCGTTTACGTAGTCTTACACGTTTAAAACAGAATGAATAAAAGGACCGTATATAATTGTGACAACTGCGGCTGTGAGCAGACAATCGCTTAACGCCCCTGCATTTTCTTCGCTTGTAGTAGTACGGAGATGTGCTGCGAACTGTTTAGAGACGCTGTAGGGCGTTGTCTGCAGCGGATATATGCACTAAAGGCAACCGAAGCACTGGTTCGTTTCCTGCGGTCTACTAGCGTGCGAAATCTATTCACGCACATTATTCCTGTTAGGCGCGGAATTGCGGATGTTAGCATGCATTCCTAGAGCCCCAACGTCAAGGAACGAAGTTTCCGGCGGGTTTTCGGCTTCTGCTCGTGTCATCGAGAACAGTGCCCCATGGGGTGGC